>NC_046665.1:95510385-95513733 GCF_010883055.1 Belonocnema kinseyi
AGGGAGCTCTTCTTAATATTTTGACACCAAAATCATGTCGATACACCTTACCGACTGCGAGTAAAGCCACCCACGCTTTAACTTGACAGACTGTATGTAATTCCTTTTTTAAAGAATAAAAAATTTTTTCGTCGATAATTTAACAGTTTTCTTCAAAATTCGTCATCCTCTTAAAGAGGAGTAGATAGTTCTAAGTTTTATAAAAAAAATTTGTGTAAATTATGCAAGGCCCCTAACCTATTGGACAATTTGGGACTTTTCATTTTATGATATCACAGCCTTAAAACTTCAGTAGGGAAATATTTATAACTACAATAGTAATTAAATTAAAAAATTATTATTACCATACTAATTTTTGTTTAAAATTGATTACCTGCACGTGAGGATGGTACGCCAACATCAACATTGTATACTGAAGACTTAGTGACACAGTTTCATATGACTATAAATGTAAACAAGTTTTCCATAGTAATTGGGACATACTTTTTGTATTATTTCTGGAATTATAATAATTTTAGCAATAAAAAAACTAAATATAATTACCGCTACTATCATGAAGTTTACTTCGTCACAAATTTCTTGTTCAGAGAATTTCTGTTTTCCTTTTAGATCTAAGAGTATATCCAAAAATCCTTTTCTTTGATTCGTAATTTCATCTGAAAAATTCCCCTGTTAGTTCGCCAAATAGTGTGTCAAAAAAGTTTGAAAACACCTAAATAAATTGTGCACGTAAAATATTATGCAAATGGGTAAACGTCTTTGTTGGAGTAACTTTCAACGAGAAATCCAATGACGGGCTTCAGTTTAAACTTGAATTTGACCTTCAATGTAATTTCAAGGTCAAACTTTTTTTTAATAAGGTAACCCCTATTTTTGAAATCGGAAATCGAAATAGTGGGAACTTTTACGTACAAATATGTTCTTTGGTCAAAAGTAAAGGAAGACTTTGCAGGTCTGCTGGACGTCAATCAAACCTAAACAGGGTCTGGCTTGAGTTAATGCCACGACTCTTTATTGCCTCAGGTCAAGGTCATTCTTGGAGTGATTTTTAGCGAGAAATCCAATTGGGGACCTTAAATTTGACTTTGACCTTGACCTTTAAGGTAATTTCAAGGTCACCAGTGTTTTTAGAATGGGAACCCCTATTTTTGACATCGAAAATCGAAAGAGTGGAAAGTTTCACGTTTAAATATGTACTCAGGCCATAGGTCAGGTGTGACTTTGCAGGTTTGCTGTAGGTCATTTAAGCTTAAGCAAGTCCCGGCTTCGTTAACGGGACAGTTCTGTATTTCGTTAGATCAAGCTCATTCAAGGTCAATTTAAAGGTGCAGTTAACGCAAGCCGGGCCTTGTTTAAGTTTGGATGACCTTCATCTGACGTCACTCCTGAGTTTGGTCATTTTCAAGGTCATATTTAAGGTCAAAATTGTATTTCTCGTTAAAAGTTATATTGACATATTTGAATAATATTTTATCTGGACAGTTATTTAGGTATTTCCCAAGTTCAAAACCCTAGAATATCGAGACTCCATTCTATACAGTTTTACGTCGAGATTAGGCAGTGTACAGCTCCAAGTTGTATGTGAGAATAAATAAAATTTTCCTAAAACAAAATATTTTTAATTGTGAAATCAATTTAAATATTTTATTTATATGACCTGGAGCTATACAGCGGCCAAACGTGACGGAGAGATGTACACCGCCCAAAACCGACGTAGAGCAGTATGGAAAAAAGGCGTCGACATTATTATTTATAAATCCTATACTTGTATGTATTTTTGTAACGTTATTATATTATTACCTTTTTCAGCTTCATGAGGGGTTTCCAGTTTATTTTTTTTCTTTGCAATTATCTGAAAAAGTTTTGAAAAAAGTAATTTATTTCGATGCGGAATAAGTTAAATTCAATAAAAAATTTACGTATATTATGTTGTGGCTTGCTTACAGAATGTGCTGTACTGTGCATCCAGTTAATGCATTTGTAAAAGTCCTTTGACATTTTGGTTAAATTGAAAATTATATCTGGATGTAACCAAGGCCTGTAAGCTCGCTTCATCATCAATTCGAAGGCTCTGTTAATAATTAAATGGCTTGAAAAAATAGGTTTTGAACATCTTTTTGAGAGAGCGAGCAATAAATATATATTTCTCAATTTAATAAAAATGACAAATCTAAATGATACTCTAATTTGTAAGTACTTATAAGAAGCCTTAGAAACACAAAAGCTATGAAAGCTTATTAGTCAATAAAAAGAACAAAATTCTACGTTCCTTAATGAATAAACGATAATAATTTCCAAAAATATCGTTTCTTATCGAAAAGGAAAAAGTTAGGCTTGGAAATTTAAAATAAAAAAAGAGGATCGCATTTCTGGTTTTAAATTTCAAATATTTTTATTACTATATTTAAACTAAGATTTCGAACAAGTTCTTTTAAGACAACATGTATTTTATTTTTTCAGAATTTTTTTATGTAAAAATTTTGGTTATCTAATTCCGTAATGCAACTCTTCATTTATTGTAAACGAAAAATTGACTGCATTTCAGATTTTTTTTTAATTACGGAAACCGTTTTGATGTGAATGCATCATGAAACTAAAAAAATGTCTTTGACAAAGAATTTTGACAACTTACGTTATGATATCTTTATTAAAAATGAAATTTTTTATTACAGTTATGTTTCATCAATGAGTAAAGTAATCTAATATTAAAATAGTAATTTAGAAAAAAATAGATGTTTTTGAGATGAAGATTCTCTTTCATTAATATTTTGTTTAATTTTGCCGGTATTGACGAAAAATGAAATTGTTTATTTCCGATATAATTTTTCACGATTCAAACCAAAAATATGCATCTTATTTTTCAAAAAATCGACAGAACTTGGTCATGTACTGTAATCTTCAAACAAGTAGTTGAATTTTTTACAAAGATTGTTAAATTTTTCACAAAATAGTTGCATTTTTATTCAGAAATATCAATTTAGAAAAATGGTCAAGATTCAACCAAATAATTTAATTTTTTAACAAACTGAGGAATTTTCAATACAAAAAGAAAAATTGTTGGCAATAAAGTTAATTCAAAATCAAATAGTTGAACTTGCAACTAAAATAGTGAATTTTCACTCAAGGAAAATAATTGCTTTTACAAAGTATTTAAACTTGTACAGTGACTGCTGATTTTTCAACCATAAAAATAGAATTCGAAAAATTATATAAATGTTTAACCAAGTAGTTGAGTTTTAAGCTAGAAATCATAAATTTTTAAATAAAAATATCAACTTTCAACTGAATATTGGATGGTTAAATTTTCAGTCAAAAAATGAGTTCTTATTAAAAAATATCAGTATACGA
>NC_046665.1:95513833-95540514 GCF_010883055.1 Belonocnema kinseyi
TGAAAGAGGGAGCTCTTCTTAATATTTTGACACCAAAATCATGTCGATACACCTTATCGACTGCGAGTAAAGCCACCCACGCTTTAACTTGACAGACTGTACCAATGTACAAAAAAATTAAATTTCCAAATAAGAAAGAGTTTCTAGTCAAAGAAGAAAAAATTGCATCTAAAAATTAACATTTTTACGCTTAAAAGAGTAGTTTTCTAAAATTAGTTGAATTTTTAACCAAGATGAGTTTTACACTAACAAATATATATTTTTAAACTAAAATGGAATAGTAAAATTTTAATTAAAAAATTAATTTTCTACAAGACAGTTGCATTTTCTACCAAATAGTTGAATTTTCTAGCCAAAAAGACCAATTTTCTACAATATATGTATATTTCATTTTTTAGCAAGAAAGTTAGTTTTCTATGAAACAGTTGGAATTTTAACCAAATAATTAAATTTGCAGATATTGGGCGGAATTTGTTAAACAGTCAAGTGTTGACCAAATATTGTTGAATTTTAGAGTCAAAGATAGGAACTTTCTACAAAACATTTTAATTTTAAGCTTCTCAAAGGAGAACTTCCAACAAAAATATTCGTTTTACACCGTAAAAGATAAATTTTATATCTGACAACTGCACTTTCAACCAAAGAAGGTTACATTTTTACAAAAAAAAAGATAAATTTTCTACAAAAAAGTTAATTTTTAAACAAAAAAGAATTGTTGTAAAGACTATAATGAATAAATAGAAATTTCGATCATTTATCAAGTAAAAAATAATAGTTTAAATAAACATTGTAGCTCATGTTTTATACTTTTTTAAATCTTACATTAGAAAATTGGTCATTTTTTCTTGGAAAGTAAACTATCTGACTGCAACATTTCAGGCCCTAAAGAAATCATACAATTTTCCCTTGAGCTGCTGGAAAAATCGAAAGAAGTGTATTTCTGAAAGAGGATTCTTTTTTCGGTCTCTCTAGTAGCCTAAGAAGAATAACACCCGACCGACAATCGACAGTTGTGAGGTTCAATTTCCGGCCGAGCGAAGAAGAAGATCCTTCTTCAAAAAAAATTTATTTTGAACAATTTTTAATTTACCGCTTCATCTAGCCTGAAAATACGTTAAGAATTTTCTGTTATTTAAAGAGGTAACTCAGATCGATAGTGGTGATTTCCCAGTGGGCACAAAATTTAGCGACGTCCTTACGATATCGCTACGACATCTTTACGACAACTTTGCGACATCCTATGTCCATGTCGTTTCGGTGTCTTTGCGATATCGTAAAGACATCGTCAGATCATACGACACATTTATGATATCATAAAGATACCTTAACGACATGGACATAGGACGTCATAAAGTTGTCGTAAAGATGTCGTAACGATGTCGTAAGGACGTCGCCAAATTTTGTGCTCAATGAGTTCTGTTTTCGTGCTGGGTAAAAATATATCTACATTTATCGACGATTACCATCTCTCCAATGATAATACAGATTCCTTGAAAAATTTGTATGACATTAACACGTAATACCTGGCAAAATATTGCGTATATTTCTGAAAAACGATGCCTTTTTCGGTCTCTCTAGTAGCTCAAGGGAATAACACCTGACTAGCAATCCAAGGTTCTGTTAAAAAAAATTTTTTTAAAGACTTTTCAAAGATAAACCAAATATTAAAACTCATTTGAAAAAATTTTTTCAGGTAACTAGATTAGCTTTTTAGTCCTCTTTCAATTTAACCAGGATAAACAAATATTTAAAGTTATTCAAATAACCTGTTTTTAATTAAAAGTTCAAACCTTAAAAATTGTACTATTTAAATTTAGGCGTTTGAAATTTGGAAATTTAAAAAATCGAGAATTGAAGAATTGTAAATATTAATTGATAACTGATTGTGTTTAGGAAAAATTATATCACGAGTTAAAGCATGTTTACGGTGAGTTAATTCCAGAAAACGTTTCTGTAACGAGTGAAGACTTAAAAGAAATGAAATATACAGAAAGAGTCATTCAAGAAACAATGAGACTGCTTCCTCCCGCAGCGTTCGTTTTACGACAAGTAGAAGAAGATCTTGAAATAGGTTGGTTATCGTTTCATTTTTTAGAGATATTTTTTAGTGAATATCTAATTATTTATAACAACGATAATTTTATTTTCAGGTGACTACACATTACCGAAAGGTACCACCGCTTTGTGCTTTATAGCAAAGGTTCAGCGCGACGAAAAATATTGGCCTGATCCACTGAAATTTGATCCTGATAGATTTCTTCCTGAAGAAGTCGCAAAACGGAATCCAAACTGTTATCTGGCCTTTGGTACTGGACCAAGAAAGTGCATAGGTTGATATTTTAATAATATTAATGGGAAAAATATTATTTTGAACTCAAGATAATATTTTACATATAAAAATTGATTTTTATTCGTTTTTAGGATCTACACAAGCCATGATGGAGATGAAGACATTTGTAGCCAGAATTCTTCTTAAATATAAATTAAAAAAGAAACACATTCAACCAATCATAAGCATTAAGCAAAGAGTTGATATCTTAACTCATCCTGTTGAACCAATTACGATAGAAATTGCGAAAAGATTGCCAAAGACATCCAATAACTAAATTTTATAATGTTAAATAAATAAAAAATCTGGAACTGATAAAAACATACGACTTTCTTTTAAAAACTTGTGAAAAATGGAGAAAAATCTTGCATACTTCAGACCAACAAACTATGACCTTGCTCGTTGAGAATTTTTATATTGAAGTTTTATTTTACGTGGTTAAAAAGATATCTGCTGAGCCCCCAGTGGGCACACAGTTTGGCGAAGTCTTTATGACATCGTTACGACATCATTACGACAACTTTACGACATCCTATGTCCATGTCGTTAAGGTGTATTTACGATATCGTAAATAAGTCTTATGATCTGACGATGCCTTTGCGATATCACAAAGACACCGAAACTACATGGACATAGGCTGTCGTAAAGGTGTCGTAAAGATGTCGTAACGATGTCGTAAAGACGTCGCCAAATTTTGTGCCCCCTCGGCCGCTGCTTTAATAAATGTACGTCAAGAACCAATTTTCGTCTAAGTTGTAGCAGTATCAACCAGACCCCTTCATAACTAACAGTACCAAATTCTAGATTAGCAAGGACTTCCTTCCGAAGCTTCACAATTCTATCACCAGATTCTCCCACAACTGAAACACCCACTATTAAAAAATTTGAGCAGGTTTCAATAATCTAAATTTTTTCACTGTAAAAATGTTTGGAGATAAATGATACTTTACTTTCGTTATTGGCGAGAATACTAACATCTGTTCCTCGAACGGAGATTTCCACTATCAGACCTCCATTTTTTTTATTTCGACTGCATCCTCCTCTATAATAGTTCTTCAGGTATGTTATAATTTAAGATATTCACGAACCTGATTATTATGAGTTATTCCCGGCATCCTTAAATATATTTAAACTGTTTAAGGATATAAACCTGATCAGTTTTCCGGATATATTTTTTCAATTTCTTCTCGTATAACCATCTTCTTTTCTTTATTATGTTGTTTAGTGATTGTCATAGTTCTAATATGCCTTGGTTCCAAGTATATTTTTTTTGTCTTCTCCCGTGTGGAAATAAATCATGGCGCAACACTGTTCCAGCCTAGACCGCCACGTGTCTATACTGGCGCTATCTCGAGAAACTATGTTGGGGCAGTGTGCAAATGTAACGCTCCAATCTACTAGCCGCTATCTACAACAGTGGTACTGGCGCGTTCTAGTGAATCTAGTACAATCTAGTAGATCTAAATGCGACCTAGATTGCAAATTTAATACTTATTTTTATAATTAAATCATTCCTGACACAAAAGCACTATGCGCTACATTGAGAATATTAACAAATTCCAGATTTCTGTAAGAAAAATTGAATATAGCTCGTATGTGCTTTTTTGACAGAATGTTTCCAAATGTTATTCATAAAAAAGAAAATGTCAATTGTAAATGTTTTGGAAACAGAAGCCAACCTCAACGTTGAATTCTCATTTTACTATATACCCAGTGAGCACAAAATTTGGCGACGTCCTTACGACATCGTTACGACATCTTTAGGACAACCTTACGACATCCTATTTCCATGTCGTTTTGTTGTCTTTGCGATATCGTAAAGACATCGTCAGATCATACGACTTATTTACGATAGCGTAAAGACACCTTAACGACATGGACATAGTATGTCGTAAAGTTGTCATTTTAATGCAGATTAGTACTGGATACATGTCATACGAAAAGGAAAATTACTTTCCTAGAAAACCTAACGATAAAATGTCTTTATTCAGCAACAATTTTTTATATTAGCTTTGTCTTTCATTCAATAGTTCACCAGTAAATAATGTATAGTGCGTCAGATCAATCGATATTCAGTGATGAATTAAATTTACAAATCTGCGCTATGAAACAGCACTGACAACACAGGCAACTTTATTTTTTCTATTTCCTTTGATTTGAGCACTGCAATAAATGTAATTTGTTATCTTTTATTCATTAGTTTTTAATGACGCCTTATTTTTCAAAGTCCAAATAGAAGTACTTTCTAGAACCAAGCTAGATTTTAGACGGAATTTTTATTTTAATGTGATGTCAAATTCTGGCTAGCGACATTAGTGGGTCTATATAGAACTGCGTAATGGATTTTTCTATCTAGTCGGTATAGATAGCGCCAAAAGAGCACCAATCTAATTCGGCGTGAACAGACAGCTACGAATAATCCATTAGTGGCGCTAGAATAATTCCAGTCTGCCAGGAATTATTTCCGCACGGGCTTCACTTATCCTTCCTTGTATCCCTTATATAATAATTTTTTCATTTATTGTTAAAATTACTTTTTATGTAATGAATATGTGCCGTCCGATTCCTACTTTTGGTTCTCTACTTATCATAACAGATTTATTAAATCCCTCGAGCAATTCTAAAAAACTCTTTATCTTTTATCATTAAGCCGCTAAAATATTATTTGAAAACATTCTAAAATATTGGTTCGATTTGAAAATATCCATTCATAAAAGGAACTTCTTTTTTTGATTTAGTTGAAAAACATTTTTACACGAAGTGAAATTACAAAAAAAAATTCGTTGATTTGTGCATTGAGAATTTTCAGTACACGAAAAAATACTTTTATTACTAAAAATTCTAAAAAGTAAACAAATTTGCCTGACGCAAGCTTTAAATATTTTTATGTATCTAGAGAGAAATTTATAAGCCAAAAAATTGTTTCTTCCCCAGTGGTTCCAAACTTTCTTATTTTTTCTTTTAATTCGAAGAAAGTGGATATAGAAGCTCTCAATTCGCTGAAATCGTGCTGATATTTTATAGTTTTAATTAGTAGAAAAAAAGATTGAACTATACATTCTACTTGTTTTGTACCTTCAAATGCTAATGTTTGGCCTAAATGCATCTCTAGATGTAATTGACTTTGATTCCAGTTATAAAAATTCTTCCCAGTGGGCACAAAGTTTGGCGACGTCCTTACGACATCGTTACGACATCGTTACGACATTGTTACGACATCATTAAGACAAATTTACGACACCCTTTGTCCATGTCGTTTCGGTGTCTTTGCGATATCGTAAAGACATCGTCAGATCATACAACTTATTTACGATATCGCAAAGACATCGAAACGACATGGACATAGAATGTCGTAAAGATGTCGTAACCATGTCGTAACCATGTCGTAAAACCGTCAAATTTTGTTACCGCTGGGATCGCTTCCGTATTGAGTGATGAGCTCCTTTACTTCATTCGCAAAATTCTCCGCGTTTAGTTTCAAAGATTCCTCACCTTCTAATGTTTTGTGGTGATGAATTTATTGACCCTTCTGGAGGTTATTCGGTAAGATTTTTTTAACCACCACACACTCTAGTCAGTTGCTTTATATCGTGTATATTCAAAAAATAATTTATTTAACAAGTTTCGCCACTTCACAAAATTTGAAATTGACTAAAAAAATTGACTTTTGAATTCAGGATGATATTTCAGTCATGAAAAATGCTTCTTTTTTCTTTTTTAGGTTCTACATGTGCCATGATAGAGACAAAGACAGTTGTAGCCAGAATTATTCTTAAACATATCCTAAAAGAGAAACAGATCCAACCCATCATGAACGTCAAGCAAACCCAGTGGGCACAAAATTTGGCGGCGTCTTTACGACATCGTTACGACAAATTATCTTCTAAAGGAGGTTTTCTTTGCCCAACTGGTTCCTTTATGGGAGGACGATGACAGGCCACGTTGATCTACATGGAAAAGGGGTTTCGAGTTCAAGCCACGTGATTTTACATTAAAGTGTTTAAAAAAATTCATGGCGTATTTCCTTTTCGAATAAGCGCAAAATCCTAAAGTGCATCCGAGCGAACCGAGCCAACTTAAATCGTGCATAATTTCTGAGATGATTTCTAAAAAGTATAACAATCTAATAATTTTTTGTTTTCTTTTAATTTGAAAAGGAATAGACATAAACGACGTAACATCTATATAGGTAGAGGGGTTAAAAAGTGACTTGAATTGCTCCTCGTAGTCTATGATCGCCCCTTTTTGAAAGCAAACGCTAAAAACAATTTATGACCGTTTGCAAAAACTTTTTTTACAACAAGAAACTCACGACGAAAAATAGTAGCCTCAGTTTCTACTGGCGTACCTTTTTAGCTTACTTCGCGTATCCTCGAGTTAAGGCCTCATTTGGAGATTCTACCCAGTGGGCACAAAATTTGGCGACGTCTTTACGACATCGTTACGACATCTTTACGACAACTTTACATCCTATGTCCATGTCTTTACAGTGTCTTTACGATATCGTAGAGACATCGCCAGATCATACGACATATTTACGATATCGCAAAGACGACTTAACGACATGGACATAGCATGTCGTTAAATTCTCATCAAGGTGCCGTAAAGATGTCGTAAGGACGTCGCCAAATTTTGTGCCCACTGGGTAAATATTCTATCTTCAGTCTGCCTCTGGATGCGCTTCCATTTACTTTAGGGTCAAAACCTCTCAAGTGTGCCACTTTTAGATTGATAGTTCTATTTTCAATCGTTTTATACAGTTTTTGATTCCTTTTTATATCAAAATAACTCTCATAAAATATTTTTGCAACAAAAATTTTTTTAAAGTTTTTGACAATCAAGGTTCTTGATAGTTTTTGTTCAAAATGGATTAATCGCGAACGTTTTATCAAAATTCAATAATAGCGTTATAAAAATTTTCGTTTCGAAGTATACTTTACGCTAAAAAATTTCTCAGTAGTAGAAAACATCTTTTAATTGTTTAAATAATCGTTTGTTTACCACAATTGAAACTTAATTAAATTTCCTTGTCTGTTAAAGAATTCTTACACGTGCCAATAGATTTTACAATCTATTACGAAAATGTTGTTGAAAAAAGTTTGTATTTTGCAGTAGTTCAAAAGTTATTAATTTTTTTGTAACCGCTCTCGGACCACCAGCGCTGGTCGAGCACGTTCGGACGCGCGCGGTTATCATATTGAGCACAATAAGACACGAATTTTCAACTACAGTGATGAATGTTCTTGAAAAAATAAATTTGTATTCAAGTGGTTCAAATTTCTACCAAGTATAGTTAATTTTTTGATCCAAAAGTTGAGTTTTTAACCAAGAAGATTAACTTTCCACAAAAAATATGAATTTTCAACAAAATAGATCCATTATTAAATGAAAAAAATCGTTTTTCAACCAAAAGTTAAATGGTTAAGTTTTCAGTTAAAAAGATTAATTTAATAAAATAATGATATTATGAAAATAATTTACTTTTTTACAAAATGGATGAATTTTTAATAAAAAAAATAAAGCTACCTTAAAAAATAATTTTTTTAATAATGTGGATCAAACTTTCAGGCCAGAAATAGGCAAGAGAGTAAATTATTTTAAATAAAATTATTTCGCTTATCATATTCAGTACAATATGAAACGAATTTTCAACTAAATTGATAACTGTTCATCTTCGACCAAGAAGATTAATTTTCCACTAAAAAGATGAATTTTCAACAAAATAGATCCATTATTAGCTTTTAAAAAATTGATTTTCAATCAAAATTTAAATGGTTAAATTTTGAGTTAAATAGATTAATTTAAGAAAATAATAGTATTAACAAAATAGTTCACTTTTCTACAAAAACTTGAATTTTTAACAAAAAGAATAAAGCTATATAAAAAAATTATTTTTGTTGCAATGTGGATCGACTTTCGCCAAGAAATAAGGGAATAATTGGAGAATAAATGATTTTCAATATAATTATTGTAGGTATCACATTGAGTACAATATGAAACAATTTTTAAACTGAAATTATAAGTGTTCATTAAAAAACTGCATTTTTAATCAAGCGATTCAACTTTTTACCAGGTATAATTATTTTTGGACCAAAAAGATGAATTTTCAACCAAGAAGATTAATTTTCTATTAAAAAATAATAAGGTGGTTTAATTTTCAATTAAGCAGAGATAAATTTTCGAAAAAATAAATGAATCTTCAACAAAAATATTTTTTTTTAAGAGTGGTAAACCACTCTTAAAAAAAAATAATTTAATGAAGTAGTTGAATTAAATTTTCAAAACATGTGAATTAAAAAAAAATGAATAGTCAAATTATCATTGAAAAGATAAGTTTTTAATAACAAAAAATAATTTTCAACTAAAAAATTAATCTCTCCAACCAAAAGATGAATTTTTAACTGAACTAATGAAGCTTCAAGATAAAAACTGAATTTGTAATAAAATAGTTTCACTCTGCTGAACATTCTCTACAACCCTTCTATTGACGCTGCCATAAGAAACTTATCATCTGCAAACGCTAACCCACGTACCTTAACTGTGCCACGATCCCCACCATCTTCGTGTAAGAGAGACATTTCTAGAAAGTTGGTCATAAATAAAACAAGTAACCATTTATTTCATGTCTATATCTATTTTTGAATTGTTTTCAATTCTTCGAAATATTTCTGGATATCTCTAGAGGTTACGAGAAATTTGTGATAGATTTCAATAATTTTAATGAATTTTTAAGATTTTGGGGTATTTTTAAAACTTCTAAGTTATTTTCATGAGCTTTTCATTTGAAATATTTTAGGAAATTTTAAAAGATACGAAGGATTTTAAGAAATTAATTTCATAAATTTGAAGTTATTTGAAATCTTTTGACATTTTATGGGATAAAGATTTTTCTAAAATTTCTGAAGATATGGAACGATTTTAGAGAATGTATGAGACTTGAAAATATTTAAAAAGATTTCCGAGGATTTCCATGATTTCAAGAGATTTTACAACTCTCAATGTATTTTAATACTTTTTCCGTGATTTGAAAAAATACCATCATAGAATATCACGGATTTTTAAATATTTCAGTAGATTTTACAGAATTTATTTATAAGAAATAAGGTATTTTTAAGGGTTTTAAAGGCTTAAAGCGATTTTAAATTCACCTTGAATTTTTTGGAATTCTCTTGAATTTTATGAATTCACTGAAAGATTCTTTGTTTACTTAAATGTCTATAATTTTACTCTTTTCTACTCAATTCAATGGATTCTTAAATTTTTAAAGTTTTAATTTAATTATCCTTAGGTTTAATTGATAAAATGATTGAAAGATTTGAAATATTTCAACATATTTTTTTCAAATTTCTTAGCATTTTCAGTAGACTTACAAAATCTGAAAGAAATGTAAAGAATTTTTAATAATTTTGATTATTTGTAAACATTAAAAAGAAATTTTTTATTGATTTCAGTAATTTAATGTGATTTAAAAGGAGGTTAAATTCTTCTCAGTTTTGTAACATATTCTCGGGTGTTTTCAAGTGCTTTAGCAAGTTTAAAAGGCTCTTAGAAGATATCAAAGAATTCGAAATATTTTAAGAAATTTTAAAAAATTCCCAGAAATTTTTTATTTATTTCAGTAGTTTGAAGGCATTCAAATACTAGAATGTTGCAAGGTATTTTAAAATATTCCAAAGTATTTTCAAGTTATTTAAACAATTTCAAGGAATTTCCAGGGGTTTTAATCATTTGAAGAAATTTTAATATTTGAATGTATTTCAAAAATATTTTCACCAGACACGAGGGATTTCGTAAGGTTTCGAAGATTTCGAGAATTCTACCCAATTAAATGAATTTTTCCATATTTTTTAATTGTTTTCAATTACCTTGAGTTCTTTTTAATTTCAGGTTCATTTTTTTCATCGATTTCGTCTAATTCTTCTCATTTCTTTTAAACTTCTCTAAATTCACTCAAAATTTATTGTAACCTTGCCTTAAATTCTTCAGTATTCAATAAAAGTCTTTAAATTAAAGTCAAAACATGATTTGATTAAACAATTTATTATTATTACTAATATTATATTTGAATAATGCTAGAAAGATGCCGTTTTTTCTTAAATTTCTGACTTTTTGTCCAATTTTCAATATGAGTGAAGTAATAATAAATTCAAGTTAACAAAAATAATGATTTAAACAATTTATTGGCATTATTAATAATATTCTCTTTACTTAATTGGTAGAATATTGCAGGTTTTTCTGAAATTTTCAACTGTTTGTCTCTTTTTCATCAGGCGTGACTTAATAATTAATTAGATTTAGCAAAAATGATTGTTTAAAAAAATTATTATTGTTTATGCCTACTTTCATCAATAACAATCTCTGATAGTTGCGGTTTTTTCGGCAATTTTTTTCAGACAATTTTTGCATTTCTGACACCTCACCGAAGTCTCTCAGTTACTTATTGAAGGGCAAGTTGTACTCAATATGATCGGTGTGAAAAATTTGAAGAATATTTTAAATATCTGTTTTATTCCAAAAAAATATATTTTCAAACGAGAGAGAATTAATTTTCTTCAGTTAAAAATTAAACTTTCCGTTAAACAATGATTTTTTACATTCTCACCCTAATTAAAAGGTATTGGTATAATGTAAAATTTCACTTTTTCAGTTTCCATCAAATCTCCACGTTTTGAGACACCCTAGGTCAATAAAAACCATTTTTACGAAGGTGTTTGTCTGCCTGTTTGTAGTCTGTAGTCTGTACTGTGTAGGGACAATAACTTTCGAAAGATTGATAAGATTGGATTTTGATGTTAGACACTTTTTTAAGGTATAAATAGACAGAGCGAGTTCATAAACCAGCGGATGAAAATTAAAAGGTTAAGTGCATTTTCAAAACATTTGAGACCAGTTTTTGCAAGATTTTAGAATTCTATACTAGGTTATTTATGATACTCAGAGACGGAAACACTTTATTTTTTATATATATTTTTTTTTTTTTTGATAAAAAAATTATCAGAGTTATAGCATTTTCAAAGTTCAAAAAAAAAACTCAAATGAACATTTTGTGCCAAACAACGCATGCTATGCAAAGAAGTCAAGAAAAAAAAGCATTGATTTTTGAAAAACCTACTGATTATCTTGAAAACTTTTTGAGGAGCTTGGGGGAGTTGGGATGGTTTATCTTAACTGGAAATATAGATGGAGATGTGGGATTTGGGATGGTTGATCTTTAACGGAAATATAGAGGGAGATGAGGGATGAGAATATAAACGCAGAGGAGGAGGAAGGGGAAATGGTAGTAGATTATGTGATAGTGGATGATGAGGTAAGAGACAAGGTCAAGAAACTAGAGGTAGGTGATTGTATAAATTTGAATCTCTTTCTCTTAATAGTGACATCAGAGGGAGAAAAAAAGTAATAGGAATATGAATAAAAAGGGAGCGAAGGAAGCAAATAGAACTAATAGAACAAAGGAACAAATAGAACACTTTAAGGAAAAGAACAGATGTATCGAAATTGTAGAGGGAAATGTGGATGAGGAGATGGAAAAAATGGTAGGAGAAATAAAAAGAGGATTAGAGTACACAAACAAAAATGAAGTTAGTAAAGGGGGGGATAGAAGTGGATGGGCTAAGGATTGTAAAGAGAAAAAAAAGGAGGTCAGAAAGGAATTAAGAAAGTGGAGAAATGAAAAAAGTAATGGGAAAGAAGATAGGAGAAAAAAAAGAGTATACTGAGTTTTGTGATCAGAAGAAAGAGGAAGAGAATAAAAGGTTCGAGGAAGAGGCGGAGAAGGCTAAAGCGGAAGAAGACGTATGGAAGGTAGTAAATAGAGAAAGTAAAAAAAGAAAAAGAGTAAACCGGGATATTCAAATGGTGGAATGGAAAAAATATTTTCTGGATTTGCTAGGAGGAGTAGAGAGAAAAGTTAGAAAGAGAGGAAAATGTGATAAAGAAAGAGATGAGGAAGGGGACATAAAAAGCGAAGAAATAGTCAAGGTTTTCGGAATAATAAAGGATGTAAAGGCACCTGGTATAAATGAGAATCCAAATGAAGTATGGAAATATGGAGAAAAGGAACTAGAGGAATAGGCATGGATAATGCGTAAACGAGTTAGGAGAGGAGAGGGGCGGCCAGAGGTATGAAAAGAAGGAGTAGTTATTCTAATGGTGAAGAAAGGCAAAGGAGAGGATGTTAAAGATTATAGGGGTCTGACGCTCATGAAAACACTGTATAAAGTATATGCAACTAGTCTTACGGAGAGATTGAAGATAGAAGTTGAAGAAAAAAAGATCGAGTCAACGAAAGAGACAGGGTTTAGAAAAGGAATGGGGTTAATAGACAACATATGTGTTGTGAATTATCTAGTAAATAAGAGGATTAAATATGAAAAAGGGAAAATGATATCAATATTCGTGGACTTAAGGGCAGCGTTTCACTCATTAAACTAAGGGGAAATAGACAAAGTGACGGTGAAAAGGGGGATAAAAGAAAGATTGATAAAAAGAGTAACAGACATTTTTAGAGAGACAAAAAGCAGGGTAAAGATAGAAGAGTAAGCAGAAGATAAATTCTTATTGGTAAAAGGAGTGAGGCAATGATGTCCTCTGAGCTCACTTTTATTTAATATATTAATGTTATACTTGAAAGACGAAATTAGGAGAGAAGGTTGGGGAGGAGTTAGGATAGGTAAGGAACAGATATACAGGGTAATTTTTTTAACTTGAAGCTTTTGATTCATAACGTTTTTTCATAAGGTGCCTATTTTTCGAGATATTTGAAAGTTTTAAGATGAGCAAATCACCCTGTATATACAGGGTTAAACTTTAAAATATCTTAAAAAATAGGCACTCTATGAGAAACTATTATCAATCAAAAGTTTTAAGTTAAAAAAATCACCCTGTAAACACTAGCATACGCAGACGAGATAGTATTGATGGCGGAGGATAAAGAAGGAATGGGGCGGGCTTAACTACATGATTAGAGAAATACTCATATGGGAAAAGGCTGAATTTAAATGTAGAAAAGAGAAAGGTAATGAGTTTGAGAAAAGGAGGAGGAAAGAAGAAAGAATAGACAGCGAGATGGAAGTGAATAAAGTTAGAAAAAGTGAAAGAGTTGAAATATTTGGGATGTATCTTGAAAACGAATGGAAATTATTGAGCTCATATAAGAGAATGGATAAAAAAGCAGCAGAAGTAATGAAACATATATGGGGAATAGGAAAAAGAAGGTTAAGAAAAATTGGAGAAGGAAAATGTAGTTATTTGATACGCTGGTATGGCCGGTATTAAGTTATGGAACAGAGATATGGGAATGGAAAAATGGAAACATATTGAGATTGCAGGGTCATAAAACACAAAAGCTTGTCTCTTTGCATGGCGAGTTAACAGTTTTCCTCGAATTTTAACTTTAAAAAACTTCGAAGAATCGACAGTTATTGTAAAGATAACTATATTTTAAACGCATTTTAAACTATATAAATATTCTAATCTGATATTTATAATGAGCAATGATTAGGAAATACATCAAAACGAATTTCTAAATCCTTGAATAGAATTTTGTAATGACAGGTGAAAAAATAATGGGATTTTATTAAAGAAACCGTTATTAATTCTGACCTCAGAAATAACAATATTCTTAATTTATTTTCGGTAATTTTAGTGATTTTGTTTTAGTTACATTATTGTGAATGAATAAAAAATTAATTTAAAAACTTGACAGAGACAAGATTAATCATTGTAATAAAAAATAAATGATTTTCCTCTCTAAACTCAGAATTTATAACGTCTTTTTAATTAATATCGAATGATTTTTTATCTGTTACTCCAAAATTTTATTTTTCGACTAAGAAATTACTGTTTATGCATTTCCTAATCATTATTTATTATGAATATTAAATTTGAATATTGATACTATTTAAAATCAGCGCGCAAACAGTAACCAATCGGCATGCCGGAACGACGCAAGCGCAATTCAAAAGGTTCCCAAAATTTAAAGCATTGGATAAAACTCTGTCGTGCAACATCAGTTTTGCTCACGTTATAAAAGAAAAATTATGTTTCGTCTCATGCAATTGGTATTAATGGTTGGCCCTCAGCCTGCAGACATTTTGTTAGCTGACGCCACAACGTGAAACGACATTCACACCGCTGGATGTCACGCAGATGAAAAACAACACAAAAAGTCTTCCTAAATTTTTTAATTAAAATACATTGAACAATCCCTTGGCACATCATTTTCTGCCCCTCTAAACCAAATTTTAATCTTTTATTCAATATCTTCTATTGTGAAATATAAAAGTTACTTATAGTTGTATCGATGGGTACCAAATAAAGGTATG
Organism: Belonocnema kinseyi; assembly: GCF_010883055.1. Lineage (NCBI taxonomy): Eukaryota > Metazoa > Arthropoda > Insecta > Hymenoptera > Cynipidae > Belonocnema > Belonocnema kinseyi. Next base: position 95,528,489 of record NC_046665.1, read on the forward strand.
TGGATATCTGTTAAAGCGATCTTCTAGGTATATAATATTTTTGTAGTCCTAATTTCTACTGTTGAACTTGTTTTGAGATATTAAAATGAAGATCTTAGCTAAGTTTTACAATAATACAACCAGTAATTTAAATAATATAATCCGTCGATACTATACGAGGTCTGTTCAAAAAATACGCGGATTGAGGTCATAAAAAATGCACTTTATTTGGAAGTTATAGGTCTGGGACTCCTTCAAAATACTCTGCTCCTTCAGACACACACTTATTCGAACGGTGTTTCCGCTTGTTGAAACAGTCCTCGTAAGCTTCTTTTGTGATGGCTTTTAGCTCCTTCGTCGCATTTGCCTTAATCTCCGAAATCGTCTCAAATCTTCTCTCTTTGAGGGACTTCTTTAGTTTTGGGAACAAGAAAAAGTCGCAAGGAGCAAGTTCAGGTGAGGATGGGGGTGGGGAAGAACAGTAATCGAGTGTTTAGCCAAAAACTCACGAGTTCTGAGTGCTGAGTGAGCTGGAACGTTGTCGTGATGGAAAAACCAGTTGTGACTTCTCCACAGTTCTGGCCTTTTACGTCGGACGGCGTCCCTCAGACGATTCAGTACTTCAATGCAAGTAATCTGGTTGACTGTGGAGGCTTGAAGGAGGTACTCGTAGTGAACAACACACTTAGCATCAAAAAAACTGCCAGCATAATCTTGAAATTCGACCGAACTTGGCGAGCCTTTTTGGGTCTTAGGGACGTTTGACCCACCCATTGGGATGATTGGACCTTCGTTTCAATGTCATAACCATAAACCCATGATTCATCACTTGTTATAATTCGTGACAAAAAGTTCTCATCTTCATCTGAACGAACAAGCAGTTCCTGACAAACCCGAACGCGATTGGCTTTTTGGTCGTCGGTCATCAGGCATGGCACAAATTTTGCAGTAACGCGGTACATCTTTAATTTTTCAGTCAAAATCTTGTAACAAGATCCAACTGATATCCCACACTCTTCGGCAAGCTCACTAATGATCGGACGTCGATTTTCGCGCACCAGGGTGTTGATTTTGTCAACGTATGGGTCGTCAGTTGACGTTGAAGGACGCCCAGGACGCTCAACATCGTCAATCGACTATCGGCCACCCTTAAAACGTTCATGTCACTGGAAACATGCAGTACGCTTCATGGCCACATCACAGTAGGACATGTTGAGCATGGTAAATGTTTCATTTGCAGATTTCTCGAGTCGCACACAAAATTTCACAGCGACTGAAATACCGCGTTTTAAACAGCTGATCTGTACGAACTTAGCGACACCAAGTGGATTTTCCTGAAACCAACTCGAACCGCGAAATTCAAACGGTCCGCGTATTTTTTGAACAGACCTCGTAGTGTCCTGTCTGTAGAGAATTACCCATATAGTGAATCACATAGCATTAAAGTGAGCGGTCTGATAATAAATCTGAGAGCAAGATATCATATCAAGAGGCGTAGACTTGGATCTCTCAGATTAATATTGGTACTTCAGATCATAGCTAAATAATCATTCTCTTTGAAGATATCAATGGTTAGGTTAGAGTTCAAGGTCAGGGTACTGAAAGACCGCTAGGTAATTTTTAGGGATCCAAAAACAAATGTTAACGGAAACAGATTGCTCCGAAGGTAGTAGAACAAAGTAAGTGATAAAAGAGTGCTTAAATAATGTGTTGGTTAGAACAAACTTGTTGTCAACTGTGAAAGAAATTCGCTGAGATGATGCGAGCATTTTAAAAGAATGGAAGCCACACGACTGAAGAAACAAGGATATCGAGGTAACGTAAATGCCAGCGTACTTAGACGCAGACCGAGGAAAGAATGTTCGAAATATTTGAACGAGTCCCTAAGTCTGAGAGATGTAGAAAGCCATATAAATACAAGAGATTGCATTAGTGGAATTCATAATTCAGATTGAAAAGAGTGCGTCTTACTTGAATCAAGATAAATTTGAAGCCTGCTTCATTAAACACAAGTTATCAACAACAAATAAACAAATAAATAATTAGATTGTTTCTTTTTCCAGACACCATCTCAGAGATGACAATCGATTCAAATCAACTGGAAAAATTTTGAGGTAAAGATTCAAACTTTTAATTAAAAGTTAGCTTATAAAAGATAAATATAAACTTAAAATTTGTTGTCAAAAATCGAATATGATACGCGAGTGTTGCGCTGAGAACGTATCCTTGAAGCTTACAGAGTTCTTAATTAAGATTGAAAAAATTTAGGTATTAAATGTATTTGGTAATCTTTTAACAATTTCTATAGTAATTGGTTCAACAGGATGAGCCACGATTTCCACTCTTTGTTTAATAGTTAAGATGGGTTGAATCTTTTCCTTTTTTAAAACATATTTAAGAAGAATTTTGGCTACAACCGTCTTCATTTCCATCATAGCATATGTAGAACCTAAAAACAAAAAGAAAACGATGTATTTTAAGTAAAATATTAGCCTAATATGAAAAGTCATTTTGTCTTCTTGATCTAATTAAAATATTACCTATACAGTTTCTTGGTCCAATACTAAAGGGCATATAACAGTTTGGGTTCCGTTTCGCGACTTCTTCTGGAAGAAATCTATCAGGATCAAATTTCAGTGGATCAGGCCAGTATTTTTCATCGCGATGAACCTTTATAACCGAGATAAAAGCTGTAGAACCTTGCGGCAATGTGTAGCCTCCTAAACACCAAATAATTTTGTTCGATAAATAATTAGACATTCATTTAATCCTCCAGTACCCGCGCCTTTGGAAGTAGCACTAGCCCTCGCGCTGCGGCGAGCGGCCGCGGCACGCTTTCTTTTATTCCGAGACCTATATTTCGAAAATTATAATAGCTACAGAAACGTGGTTATTTCAGTTCAATTCAGCAATAAATTTTCATCCGAAAACCATACTTGGCTTGACTTGAAAATACAGGGGGGGGGGGCGCTGGCAGTTCTATTCGAAATAAAGATTTGCTGGCAGTTCAAAAGAAAGTGCGCTCATTTTGCCGCGTATGCGAGTACTTGAGGGTTAAAAGAAGTCTATAACAAATAAAACATCAACCAACCTATTTCAAGATCTTGTACTACTTTTCGTGTTAGAAATGGTACGGTGGGGAACAGTCTCATTGATTCCTGAATCACTCTTTCTGTATATTTCATTTTTTTCAAGTCTTCAGTCGCAACAGAAAGATTTTCTGGAATGACCTTACCATAAATATGCTTCAACTCCTGATACAATTTTTCCTAAACACAATTAGTTATCAATTAATATTTACGATGCTAGAATTGTCAATTGTTTAAATGTCTTAATTTAAAAAGTTCAATTTTTAAAGTTTCAATATTTCATTTGAAAAGGGATAGTTGAATAATTTAAAATATTTCCTTTTGTTTGTTAAATTAGAAGAGTCCTACAGCTTAATGATAGTTGCCAGAGGGAAGTTTTTACCAATATCTTTTAATATTTGTTTAATCTTTAAAAAGTATCATTCTTGGATTTTTCGTGGGAAAATGAGATAAAGTAGGACTCGTCGGATCGGGACGGACCGGGTCTCCACTTTCGATCAGGCAGGTCGCAGAAACAAATCTAGCTACGCCTCTTGGTAGTGACGTATCTTAAAATGTACAAGGCCCTAACATTTCAGCGGCCGTTACAAGCGGGTCAATTTTCATGCACACGGCACTGACTTCCGTCGCGTGGAGTCTTCTGCGTTTTTACGCGCGTGCGCCTACGTATGGCGGTCAGTGGAGAAGTTTACGAGTGGGGGCTACATCCCTCCAAGGATAACGATGCGACGAGTCCCGATGCGACAGGCCCTACTGTATTGCTCATTTACTGACATGCGAATGTAGTGTTTTACCAATCGGAATTCTTAAACATCCAATAAGAATTGAATTTTTTTTTACGGATAGGATGTGTTGAAAACTTACAGAGTTATTGGAGTATAATTTTCGATACAAATAAGGTATCATCCACAATTTACGTGAGCATTTTTTCCTAAATATTTATCCCCCCCCCCCCCTTCTCAACAAATTATTAAGCTTTTATAAACAAAAAAAACGCAATGATAACAATAATTATTAAACTTTCCAAACGTATAATTTTATCAGTTCTTTAGGAACTAAATGTCGCATAATGTTTCAAAGCAAAAATTCAATTTTCTTACCTAATATTTCGAAAGTATGGCAAATATGCTTCAATTGCTTGAAAAATTAACTTTTTTCAGAAAGTTGTATTTGCGATTCGAAAATCCAATAATTTGTTAAAAATTTAACCGTTTGGTCAAAATTAGAATTACTTGTTCAAAATTTTAATTTCCTATACAAAAAATTGTCATTTTTATTAAAAAATTAATTTTCTTAGTTAAACTATTTAACTATTTTATTGAAAGCCGTTGCTTTCTTACTTCATAAAAAATTAGTTTGCTTCATAAATATTTTGATCCAATTTTTGTTTGAAAACTTGTCTTTTTTTTTATTGAAGCCTGCATTATTTGGTTAACAATTCATGTATTTTGTTCAAAATTCTACTTTTTCGGCAGAAAATTAATCCTCTTGTTAAAAAATGTAACTATTTGGTAAAAAATGCACAATTTGACTTGTTTGTAGAAAATATATCCCCTCCGTTCAAAACTTTACTGTTAGTTAAATGTTCATATATTTTCTTAAAAACTGTACGTTTGGACTAAACTTTTTGCTGTTTTAAAGTTAAATTTTCTTCAAGACAAAAATCAACTTTTACATTTTTTTAAAAACATATGCATTTTTAAAGTAAAAATATCACTCATTGTTCAACCCTTTCCGGCATAAATTTTTCAGGGAAACGAGTTTTCATGAAAATTGGTACATAGGGGTTTTTGGGGTCGCTGATTACGAATCTGAACTCAGATTTTTAAAATTCAAAATGGCGGATCCACTATGGTGGCTAACATTTGGCATATTTTTTTATTTTTTCTGAAATTTGGTATACGGGGGTTTTTCGGGGTCGCCAATTACGAATCCGAACTCAGATTTTGTAAATTCGAAATAATAATTTAAAAATTTGCAATGTTAACAAATTTTTAAAAAATTATAAATTAAAATAATGAAAAAAATTATAAAAGATAAAAAGTATTTTAAAAAATTGAAATTGAATCAACTGCAACTGTTATGCAACTATGAAATTGGTTATTTTAGGTTAAAGGTCGCCATATTAGTACCAATTTTCAAAATCTAAATTTAGATTCGTGATCAGTGACTCCAAAAATCCTTGTAGATTAATTTTTAATAAAATCCAGAAAACTTTATTATTTTGGCCGCCATATTGGATCCGTCATTTTGGATTTTCAAAGCCTGATTTCAGATTCGTGATCAGCGACCCCGAAAACCTCTGTATACCAATTTTCAGGAAAAAAAACCAAAAATATCCCAAAGTTTCGGGCGCCATATTGGATCCGCCATTTGTAATTTCCAAAATCTGAGTTCATATTCGTGATCACTGGCCCCTAAAACCCCTGTATACCAATTTTTAGATAAAATCCAAAAATATTCCAAATTTCGTAATTGAAATTTTTTTTAATAATGAATTTTTTCAACAAAAAAGACTTTTTTCATCTTTTTTATAAGTATTAACAAATTCTTAAAGAATTTTAGACCCTTTGCACATAAATTTCCATTTTCTATCATCCTGCGAGCATGAAATTAAAAAAATCCTGTGTAAAATCTAATAAAAACTACTCTGAAATCCCAAAAAATGATATGAATAAAGGTGGGAATATGGTATTCCCACCATGTCGCAAAGGGTTAAAAATTAAAGTACTTACTTCATAATTAGTTTCTTGACGGAAGACTTGACTTGAAAATTTTTATCTTTGTTTCAAAATCTAACAAATTTTATAAAATTCGCTTTTTGGTTAGAAATAGATTTATTAAACTGAAAATATTATTATTTAATCTAAAATTGAACTGTTTAATTGGAAAATAACTTTTTAGTTCAAAATTAAAATGTAAAAATATACTTTCTCAGTGGAAAATTATTCCTCTTCATTAGAAATCTAAACACATGATTGAAAATTTATGTACTTTGTTAAAATAGTTATTGTATTTGTCACGTATTTTGTCATAAATTCAACTTTTTTGTTGAAAAATGAAATAAAAATCTGTGAAAACCTACGCATATTGCAGAAATTCGTATTTTCAAATGAATATAATAATATTTAATACTTTTTTAGAAAATTCAACTGTTTTGTAGACATTTTTTATTATTATTGAAAATTCATTTTTTTAATCTTTTTCCGAAGTTGCAGTTAAAAATTTTTAATGATTTTTTTTCTTAATTGACTGAAAACTCTTCCTTAATGGGAAATTAAATTCCCTGTTTTGAATTCGTCTTTTGAATTTGAAAATTCGTTTTTTTATAGAACTAACTGTTATAGAACTTTTCTTAATTTCAAACGAAATGCTGCTTCTGGTTTAAAATATCAACTATCACTTTCTTTATTAACAAAAAAGAAAGTAATCATTAAAATTAATTGAGACAGGTGTGAAGGAAGTTAATCCTTACCTTTTTGAAAATTTAGAAGTTCAAATTTTACAATTGCACAACTTTAACACTTTAGTAGGGGCTTATTAATAATGATTACGCTTATTGAAATAAGAAATTGTTTTTTTTTTTTTTTAGAAATTTTGGTTTAAAGTTTATTTCCTTACCTGAACGTCAGGATAGGATGCCAACATCAACATTATATACTGAAGACTGACTGCCACAGTGTCATATGCCTATAATATCACACAAATTTTTCATGGTAATTAAGAAATATATTTTTTATTATTTTAGAAGGGCGAATTTTACTTAAGAAACACTTAGTCTGATTACCGCCCCTATCATTAAGTTCACTTCGTCACAAACGTCTTGTTCAGAGAATTTCTGTTTATCTTGAAGGTCTAAGAGTATGTCCAAAAACACTTTTCTTTGATTCGCGATTTCATCTGAAAATTCACTTGTTAATTAACCATATTTTGACGCCTCCATTCCTCTACACTCCTAAAGCAATATAGCGATTAAATACGAACAATAGAGTACAAAAAACAAAAAAACTGTACAATAAGATGGTCTAAAAATGCATTGCCAAATTTTTTTTCATTCAATTTTTCTTCAAAATTTGTATATTAACAGGTGCCATCGGGCACTTAAAAATCCTATTTAATTTACGCGGATGAATTTTGAATTTTCGAAAAATTGAAGTTTCTACGGAATGAAACCATACTAATAACTTTCAATTTCAATCATTCGAAAATTTTTAATTTTTAACCCACCCACACCCTTCTCGCAGCACACATTGGAAGGAAATACACTTTTCGTTGAAAAATGTCCAGAGCCTTTAATTTTGTTCCGATTTTGAATTTTTTCGATTGAAGATCATTAAATTCTAAAGGGCTTGACGCTCTGAACTTTTGTCTCCTGGGTCAAAATATCTCACGTATGCCACTTTTAAATTGATAGTTTTATTTTCAATCAATTTATACAGTTTTCGATTTTTTTATATAAAAATAACTCCCCTAAAATAGTTTTGCAACAACCTTTTTTCCAAGTTATTTACAAACAAAGTTCTTGATCATTTTTTGTTCAAAACTTTACTGTAAAAAATTGTTCAATATTAAAAAACATTTTTTATTGTTTAAATAACCGTTTGTTTTAAACAATTGAAAATTAATTCAACTTCTCCGCTAGAAAAAGAAGTCTTTCACGTTTCAATAAATTTTACAATCTCTTCCGAAAATTTTTGTGAACAAAAGTTTTTTATTTTGCAGTAGTTCAAAAATTATTGATTTTTTTGTGACCGTGCTTCAATAGATCAGTTAAAATTTCATCTTTTGGTTGGAAAAATGAATTTTTGGGTTGAAAATTATTTTTTTTATTCAAAACTAATCTTTTCAATGACAATTTGGCTATTCAATTTTTATTTGAAATTCACATGTTTTGTTTAAAAATTCAACTACTTCATTAAATGCTTAACCACTCTCTTAAAAAAATATATTTTTGGTTGAAGATTCATTTTTTTGGTTGAAAATTTATCTATGCTTAATTGAAAATTGAAGCACCTTATTCTTTTTTAGTATAAAATTAATCTTCTTGGTAGAAAATTCCTCTTTTTGATCAAAAATAACCATACCTGGTAGAAAAATGAACCACTTGATTAAAAACTCTTCTTTTTTGTATGAGCATTTATCATTTCAGTTTAAAATTCGTCTCATAGTATACTTAAAATAATACCCACAATAATTTTATTTAAAATAATTTATTACTAAATTACTCCCCCATTTCTTGGCCTAGAGTTGATCCACTTTATTAAAAAATTCATTATTTCTAAATTATGCTTCATGCTTTTAATTGAAAATTCACATATTTTGTCGAAAAGTGAACTATTTTGATAATAATTTTTTTTTTAAATTAATATTTTAAACTGAAAACTTAACCATTCAGCTTTTGTTTGAAAATAGATTTTTTTTAGTTGATAATGGATTTATTTTGTGGAAAATTCATCTTTTTTATTAGAAAATCAATCTTTTTGGTTAAAAATTTATCTTTTTGTTAAAAAAATCAATTATACCTCGTAAAAAGTTGAACCACTTGATTAAAAATTAATTTTTTCATAAACTTTTATCATTTTAGTTGAAAATTCGTTTTATATTGTACTTAATATATTACCCGCAATAATTTTCTTCAAAATAATTTATTCTCCAATTTTTCCCCTAATTATTGGCTTAAAGTTGATCTACATTATTGAAAAAATCTTTTTTTTTAATGTATCTTTATTCTTTTTGTTCAAAATTCATATATTTAGTGGAAAAAATAATTATTTTTATAATATTATTATTTTCCTAAATTAATCTATATTGTTGAAAATTCATCTTTTTTAGTAGAAAATTAATCATCTGGGTTGAAAATTCATCATTTTTTTTTAAGTTAAACATACGTAGTAGAAAGTTGAACCACTTGATTAAAAATTCATTTTTTCATGAGAATTTATCATTTTAGTTGAAAATTCGTGTCATATTATACTCGCACCTTTAGCAAAAAGAATTTTGTTCACCGATAATAAGACTATTTGCTTATTTCTTGCTAAAATTTCTTTACAAAAAATCAGTTAAATAAATAACACATTATTTTTATTCTATGAGTCCCTAAACATTTATTTACGACCATATAAAGTTTACCTGACAAGTTGATAAAGCGTAAAAAATTGTTATGTATAAAATTTAAGTTTTTGCATAATTTGAGTGGAAAAATTATAATAAACAAATAGAGGAGACAACATTTTGGAGCCTCAATCTCATTAGAATTTGAAGAAATTTAATTTTTAAAAATAAATTTTTACATCAAACCAAAATTAAAGGCTGTGGACATTTTTGAACGAAAAAAGTGCATTTCCTCCCACTCTCCCTAAATATGACCCAAAAATCGAAAAAATACATTTTTACATATTATCGTTACTTTTAAGCCATTTCCGTCGTTCTTTTATACAAATACTTACTAATGGACAATTTTGATATTTGCCATGAGTTTCTAAACAATTTTCAATTTCTTAAGCAAAAGTAAATTATTTAAACGATTATTCATTCCCAAAATATCTTAAAAAATGTATTTTTTGATTGAAATGCAATATTTGGTCATTATCTGGAGTAGTACATTTTTCCAAAAATATTTTTTAATTTTTCAAACAATTAATTATTATTTCATATTTTGATACATTTCTTCTAATGTTTAACAAATTTCTATTTATTTAAACAATTTTTGTTTTCTCACGCACTTATTTTTCGATTGCTAAAAAATGAAAATAAAATAGTCAACATAAAATTAATTACGATTTTAAAACTATGCTTGGAAAAGTAATTACTTAAACAAATTATATTTATTTAAACAATTAAAAAGAGGTAAATGTATTGTTTCTATGCACCATATAGTCCGAAATATAATTGTATGTGTTCTATATAATTTCATTTTTTAGTTATCGAAAAAAATTCTTTGAGCAAATAAAGTTTTTTGAAAGAAATATATTAAACATAAAAATAAATTTATCGAAATTATATAATTATGCAACGAAACCTAGTATAGGATACTAATTTGAACAGAAATTTGATATCTTTAACTCAATTTGCAAAAAAAATTTAAATAGACGATAAATCATTATTTAAATAATCACATCATGTTTTTAGAAAAATGTACTATTCTAAACAATGATAAAAAATTACATTTCAATCAGAAAATACGGTTATTTTTTACATTTTTGGGAATAAATAAATTTTAAAATAATTTACATATGTTTTTCGAAAAAAATTACGGCATTTTTATCTCCGGCAATGGAAACTTTTTTTTCGGAAGAGAGCTTGACTTTTTTGGTTAAAAATAAAGTACAGCCCACAAACATTGACCGATTTGGACGAAAAAAAATTCAAAAAAAGCTGATAAGATTTCTAAGAGAGTGTCGACCCTTTTTTTAAAATAGACTTTCAGTTAGTTTATAAACATGAAATATGACAAAAAAAATTACCATTTTTTCTATTTGAAGTTCCTCGTTCTCGTGAATAACATCAAAATTGTTAAAATCACCTAAGTTTCATAGATTAAACTGAGTTAAAGATATTTAAAATTATATAATAAACAAACACCAATTTTATGAACAAATTATTTCTTAAAAGAATTTTTTAAAACGATTTTCCATAATTTTACGTTTTTTTAAAGTTAAATTGCAAGAAATTTTAATAAAACCATTTAAATTATAAAGAACCTTCTTTTTGAGATAATTATTCCTAATATTATGAAAAAATTTAATAAACAAATGCATTATTCAGCCATTTTTTGACAAATAAATTTTCTTTTTTCAATGGAATTTGTTTAATTAGTAACTTTATGATAATTTTACAAGAATTCATAACTTGATGATTGATCTTATTATTTTTTAAACAAATTTAATGAAAGTTGGGAATTTCATGACAATGTCAGCAACATGCATAAAAAATTGATAAATTTTATAATTTTTTGAAGCAAATTTAATACACAAATATTTAGATAAAACATTTGTCAGAAAAAAATTCTTTTTTTTCGAAAACAACTTCTTTAATTAGGAACTTCATGATAATTTCAGAAAAAATTATAATTCATTCATGATTAGTTGATAAATTTTATGATTTTTTTTTAAGAATTTAAGAAAAAAGTGCATTATCCAGGCATTTGTGAACGAACAATGGCTATAGGATAATGCACTTGTTTATTGAATTCATTTGATTTTTAAATATTAAATATATAAACTAATTATGAAATTTTATGAAATTATCATGACGTTGCAATTGAAAAGACTGACTTCAAAAACAATATAATTTTTCCGTCGACAGATGCCATAATAATTTATTTGTTTATTAGAATTTTTTAAAAATGTATAAAATTTTTTAATAAATGATTGATTTGTTTAAAAAATCATAAGATTTATCTACAAATGATACATTTTTTTTAAATTATCATGAAGTTCCTCTGATGTCGAAAAGATGCTTTTTCACATAAATGGAAATACCTCTTAAATTTAAGATTGAGAGGATTTAAATTTATCACAATAATTACTTTACGTAATCTTGCAGCCAAATAATTCCGTTTTCGAAAAAAGGATTTTCACGTGTTTTTAAACAAAACAAGCAAGAGGACGATGGTTTTGCTTCAAGACAACTTTTTCTCTAAGTGTCTGTCAAAATATTGCTAATTATTATATTTTTAAAAATAAATTTGTTGATAATATTAACAATAATATTCTCGAGAAGAATTTTCTCTATCATTATATTGTTTTTAACCAAATTTCTTGCAATATAACTATAAAAAACGTCAAATAAAAAATTACCATTTTTTTCGTCATAGATGTTTATTTATAAAAAAATGTAAGCCCAATTTAATAATCAGGCAAGATACGAGGGTAGTTCAATAAGTCCTTAGAATGACCAACAGATGGCGCGCGAATCGCTCCAAATCATCTGTTTTCAGTCAGCACCACTCCCGACTAG
>NC_046665.1:95540614-95551590 GCF_010883055.1 Belonocnema kinseyi
GAAAACGCACTTTTCTGAAGGATTAAAAAAACTTGAAAAGCGATTGACCAAGTGTATAGAGCTCCAAGGAGATTATGTTGAAAAATAAAAAAAAATTTACTCCAAAAAATTGTTTTTATACTTCATTCTAAGGACTTATTGAACTACCCTCGTAACTCTCTTAGAAACCTCATAAGCTTTTATTTAAAATTGTTTTTTTGTCAAATCGGTCAATATTTGTGGGCTGTACGTTATTTTGAACAACAAAAATTATTTTATTCCTACTGTGCAAAGCCTAAACGCGACGCAGAGCAGCTTGCAATAAAGGCCTAAATATTATTATTAATTCATTGTATGTATTTCTACAATATAATTATATTTTTACCACTTTCAGCGTCATCAGGTTGTTCCAATTTAACTTTTTTCTTTACAATTATCTAAAAAAGTGTTACAAAGTAATGTATTCGAATATGAAATTAGTTCAATTTAATTTTAAATGTATGTATATTATGTTGCGCATTGCTTACAGAATGTGCTGTAGTGTGCATCCAGGTAATGCATTTGTAAAACTCCTTCGACATTTTGGTTAGATTGAAAATTATATCCGGATGTAACCAAAGTCTCAAGCCTCGCACCATTATCAGTTCCATGGTTCTGTTAATAATTGCAAATTAAACAACGTTAACAATTTCGGGCTATTTTGACCCTCGCCGGGAAGGTGGCGTAACCACGGTCGAAACACGGAATTCACATTCACTATTTGAAGATAAAATAAAAGTTTTCTCTCGAGTATTTCTTGATTTGTAAATAAATTCCAGTCAACTTGAAATCGTATATTTCCTAACCTCCAAATGTCAATTATTGACGTGAGAATTGTGAAAGCTGTGTTTTTCTAGGACAGTTAAACTAATATTTATCAAAGAAAATGCTTTTCTGTGAAATAACTTATTCGTATGTCTGGTTATGAAACTGCTTTATGCACTATACACAAAAGTGCGTTCTTCCTACTTGAAGTGTTTTTTACGAAATTTTTCACCCGTGCATATATAGTTGTAAAAAAGTAACGCGCCTTTGGATGCTGCTGCCTTCGAATGGCTTTTTCAAGTGAGCGACAGAGTATCTGGACCGATTATTGAAAAAAGAGCTTTCCTTTTAAACAAGACGCTTAGTGGCATCCAAACGATTAAACTACTTAAGAAAAAAGAATATTTTTAAGTGTGATAGCTAACTTTCTTTCTCATTTGCCTTAAATATTTGTTTTAAAGATTTGCAATTTTTAGTTTACTTTACAAATTTTCTAACTTAGTTTACAAATTTTTAAATATTGGCTCCCATAAAATATATAGATCTTTCTTAGAACCAACCATTCCACCGTTACCAATCGTATTTTTTCGCGCAATCCCATCCCGCATTCTTAATTTATAATTGAAAAAAAAATTAAGAAGACTTTTTTTTAATTTTAACTCGTTATCACATTATTCGCGTGGATGTGCTATTTTGTATGACATAAAAAATAAGGTCTATTTAAAAAGATAAGATAAATTATTTCCTTATACCTGTTTACACATTCAGTATAACGTGTGTACATTTTTGAGTCGGAAGTTTCCGATATACCCATTGTACTTTCTAAAAACATAATAAGAAAATTATCACATTAGAAAAGAAATACAACAACAATATATAACCATTTACTTATTATCTTATCTTTTCTTACCTAAAGCAACGTTTAAAGAATAAGATATCATATAGGAGCCAACTTGAAATTCTCCTCCTTCAAGTTCTTCTTCCATTTTCTGAACCAATGATTTTGAATGCTTATCAAAAATATGCACAAATGTTCGCAGAGTTTGAGGATTAAAAGCAGGTTGAATTAATTTGCGATGTGCACGCCATATTGGAACTAATGGACAAAAAATACCAGTATTATAATATTAATTGTTAATTGAATAATTTTTATAAATTATATTTTACAAAACATTTTTCATCTCCATTATGTCTATAATAAAGTAACATACTTTTTGTAATATTATTTTTGAATGAATTCAAGTTTTCCTCAAATAAGGCCTAATTAAAGGGTTTTTTTTGTGAATTTTGTTATTTTTAATTTTGTTATATATTAATTCTTATAATTTTAGGCTGACGGTAGTCAGGAAAAACGTGGAAATTAAGGACAGTCAGCGAATATTATTGAATAGAGAAGTCCTTGGAAAATTCATCGTTTTGAAAAAAAATTTTCAAAATGTCAGAGAATGTCTATCAGAAGAACTTAAAATAACAAACATTTTTGTTAAAACGTCCTATTTCTTTAGAAAATGTTCAACCTTTCGGTTACAAATTCAACTGTTTTGTGAAAAATTATTAAATTTTGATAGAAAATTAAGTTTCCGTTAAAAAACAAACGTATTTTGTCTTGAAAATTTAACCCTTTTTTTTAATTCGTTTTTTTTTTGTTCACAAATGTATATTTTATCTTTTTAGGCTGAAAGTGTAACTATTTTGTGGAATATTGATATTCCTTATTATAAAATTCAACTAATTGCGTAAATGTTTAACCGCTTTACTTTTTTTTGTTTGGGTTGAAAATTAAATTGTTTGCTTAAAAATTAATTTTCATAGTGATAAAAATTATTCTTTTGAATTGGAAATATAATTTTTCCATTTTTATTTAAAATTATTAAAATTCAGTTAAGAATTCCTCTTTTAGGTAGAAAAATAATCTTTTTCATTAAAAATTTCATGTTTTTAGTAAAAATGCAAATGTTTGTTGAAAATCAATTTTGTTGTTGAAAATTCCTATTTCAGGTTAAAAAATTAACTTTTTTGCAGAAACTTCGTTTATTTTGTTAAAAATCCGTAGTATTTCAGAGAAAACTAATTTTCTTGGATGCAAATTTACAAATTGCTGTTTTTATTACGAACTGTCTGCAACTATTACACTTTTGCTAAAAATGTATCTTCTTTTTGAAAATTCTACTTTTAGAGTCAAAGGTTTAACTGTTTTCCAAAAAATTGACCATTGTGGTTTGAAATTCTCATTTTTTTTGTTAAAAATTTTGCTGTCACGAATAAACCCTCACCGCAAGAAAAGAAGAATTATGAAAATATTTTTTTTATTCAATTCAAGCATATTTCTTGCAGTAATTGAATTCCAAAAAATTAATGTTCTCAGCAAATTTCAGTTTATTTATTTATAAATTTCAGTATTGATTCTCTCAACAATTTCAGTCATATTTTCTGCTTGAAATGAGTAAAAAAAATTGGCAGAAATTTCGGAAGTGCACACTGAAAAAAAATTGCATTAAATCAAGTAGACTAAATATTTGTCTGATTCTATTTGAAAGAAGCAAGTATTTTCTTTCTACAAGGGAACGATTTTCTTGAATCAAGAAAATAATAGAATCAGGACAATTATTTGAATCAAGAATATATTTACACTAGGCAAAAAATTATTGAGTTAATTTGTTCCATTATACTTATTTTCAGGAAGTATAATAAAATATTGAATTGAGAATATTATATTCTCATAATAAGTAACTAAAACTCTAACAAAATGTTTCTTGATCAAAGTCAATTCATATTCCTGCTAAATACAAAAATTCTTCATTCAATAAAAAAAAATTTTTTTGATTCGGCTAGATTAAAATTGATTTTTAAAAAGTTAACAATTTTGTTATGTTAACCTTATTTAATTTAAATTAGAGTTGGAAGTTATAGTTGTATTTTATTATACACAATTTTCGTGTTCGATAATAGCACTTTGAAAATCACAAAAATGGAAAAATTCATAGAAGTTATAAGTAAAAAAGAATAGTTTTGGAAATATAAAATGATCATTTATTATTTTAATTCAAAATAAATAAGTTTTAGGCAAAAGATTTTTTAACTGTAAATCAATTTTTCCTTGATGAAAAACAAATTCCTTTATTAAGCAGAAATTCTTAAAATAATTTTCATTATTATATTCTTACTTGCTATTTCAAATAGTTAATATCCAGTTTTATATTTTTATGTTATTTATTGGCAATGCAATGCTTCCCGCGTACTCTAGCGCGCGTATATGTTGCTGTTTTAAAAAATTAAGTACAGATTTAGGTATTTTTGAATAAAATTAACAAAATTAAGTTCTTCAGTCAAAGTATTCATTAATCATAGAAAATGTCTTGGACTGCAAATAGTTAACATTTTGATAATCACCCATATACTTACATAATTCTTTTTATTATGAGAATAATAAAAAAATATATGACAGCATTAAACAAAGTTATAAGCTTTTAAAAAATTCTTCAAAATACGATCATTACATTTACTGAATAATTTTAAAAAATTTTATGCGTTTTAAAGCAAAATATTTAAGAAAAAAGAATTCAATAACATTTTTAAAACGTTTATTAAGAATGCATTTCATTTTATAAAAGAACAATTGAAAAATTGACAATTACAAATTTTTCTAAATAAAATAATTGAGAATGCAAGGAGGAAGCAAACAAATATTTTTCATCCGATTACAGAATTTATATTTCTTCTGATTTCGAAGTATTTTATATTTGAAAGAAAAATAAAGTATCGAGCACTTTTTTAAATAGCTAATATTTAAACTAGCGATTAATTTTGTCTACATATTTTCAATTATTTTTTATGAATGGTTATTCTTAATTAAAATTTCAATTTAGGAAAGCAATTCCATATTTAAATCTTTGTAAAAAATGTTTGAGAAAAGAATTCGATAAATTGAAAATTGTGCAGTTTATGAAAATGTTCGTATAGCAGAACATTATTTTTTGTCATTGATGTTATTGAAGCACTTTTGTACTTGCAACTTTTTTTTATCATTTATTACCTTTGAATCGTTGTTAAGAATTTCAAATATTTAAAAACAAAAAGTATTAAATGCCTTGTTGAATAAGTGAAACTTATTTATTTTGCAATAAAAATTGAGTAAGAGAGTATTATATACAATAAACGAGTTGAATAAATTGAAAAGTGCGCATTTTATGGAGAATTTTTGTTTATTGTTCATTACTTTTAGATATTTAAAAACATTTTAAAATATATTAAGAAAAAAAGTACCGAGCCTTTTTTGAAATAAGTAAAATTCAATTCTAAAATTTTTCTAAATAAAAAATGGTATATTAAAGTTGAGTTCAAGAACTTTTAGTTTGAAGTTGGTTGAGGCTCACTATACGACTTGGTACAACCCTGCCTTGAAATTCTTACCCGAGATACTGTCACCAAAATCCAATTCTTTCGATAGCGAAGTCGGTAGAGCGCGCGGTTAGGACAAACTAGTTTGGATAGTTTAGGTAGGGTTCAATCCTCGGCGAGTGCGATTTTTCAAAGCGTCTAGGCGTACGATTATATGTGTAAGTAACATTCTGCGCGAATTACGTATTTTAATAATTTAGAAAAGGAAGATTATGTAACAATAATTTCGAAAACAATTCTTTTCGTTGAGAAATAGTGTTCAGTTGAGGCACTAGTCTATTGCTCCGATACTACATATTCTTAGATTAAGAAAATATATTCTTGAAGTGTATGAGAAACGATTTGTTGAAAGTAAACTATGTACTGCATTTGAATACATCTCTGTATGAAGTAACACATAAAGTTTTCGAATAATAAAATGCGATATTCTATCTACGAATACATTTTCTCAGATTAGGAAAATTTACGCTTGTTCCAAGCATACGGTAACAAGTATTTATTTATTTGGAACACACTCATATACTATCGTTCCCATTCGTTTTCACAACACTTTTTTCAGCAAAAATTTTCTGGTACTGCGTCGATTGTTAGAAAATTTCAAAACAATAAAATCTAGTGTAAAATTTCTTGAAATTTTGAAATACTTCATCCTAAACTTTAAAATATATAGGTTAATTTTACGAAAATCAAGATGGCGGTGTGCAATGTGGCGGCTAAAAGCCAGATTTTTTTTTAAATTCCTGATTTTTTATATTAGAGCAATATTTTCAAAGACATTTCCATAAATGCATTATATACGGGTTTTTGGGGTCGCTAATTACGAATCTGAAATAAGATTTACAAAACTCAACACGCCGGATCCAATATGGCTGCCAAAAATTACTGAACCATTCCGATTTTCATCAAAATTCGCACATGGGGGATTTTTAGGGCCGCTGATTACGAATCCATGGCCGGATATTCAAAATTCAAAATGGAGGATCCGAAATGGCTACCAAAACTTACAGAAAAACTCCAATTTTCATGAAAATTCGCACCTGGGTATTTTAGGCCTGTTGAAGACGAATCCGTGATCAGATTTTTTTCACGAGTTTGCTCACGGTTGGAAACAAATAAAAATCGATTGCCCAGGAGTGAATAAAGGCAACATGCAATCCTGAAAGATCCCAGTGGGCACAAAATTTGGTGACGGCTTTACGACATCGTTACGACATATTTCCGACAACTTTACGACATCCTATGCCCATGTCGTTTCGGTGTCTTTACGATATCGTAAAGACATCGTCAGATCATACGGCTCATTTACGATATCGTAAAGACACCTTAACGATATGGACATAGGACGTCGTAAAGTTGTCGTAAAGATGTCGTAACGATGTCGTAAAGACGTCGCCAAATTTTGTGCCCAATGGGATACTTATTCGACTGCAAAATTTACTGTGAAAAAGGGCCCAAACCCTTATTCATAACAAAATAACATTACGCCTGAACAAAAGTAACATTACTCTTGTAAATGTTCACCACCACGTGATAAGATGTTCGATTTGCCAGCTTGAATTTCGAAAATCTAATCACAAATTCGTTAGCAGCGGCCCCAAAAAAACCCCATATGCGAATTTTGATGAAAATTCGAATGTTTCAGTAGTTTATGGCAGCTATGTTGGATCGCCTTCTTAAATTTTGAAAATCTTATCATAATTTCGTCATTAGTGGCACCGAAAACGCTCAGCAAATTTTGGCAGCTCCATTGAATCCGCAATCTTGAATTTGAAAAATCTAAACCCCGATTCGTTATCAAAGGCTCAAAAAAACCCCATCTACGAATTTTTATGAAAATCGGAATGTTTCAGTCATTTTTGGCAGGGGTATTTGATCCGCTATCTTGAATTTCGAACATCTAATCACGGATTCTTCATCAGCGGCCCCAATAACCCTCTGTGCGGAATTGTTTGAAACTCGGAAATTTTCAGTAACTATTGGGAGTCATTCTATTATAATACATACGTTACTGTTTTGAAACCAAATCATGTCGGAAAAGTCGTTTCAGAGCTTCGCTTAAGCTGTTAATAAATTAGGCTATCCAATGTTTGACGGTTGGAAATGGTAGAGAATTAAAAAAAGCCAATTGTTTTATATCCCCACCAATAAACACAAGTTTAGCGTTCTGATTGAGAATGTAGACGCAAACGTTATGGGTACCCAGTAGACACAAAGTTTTGCGACGTCTTTAAGACATCGTTACGACATCGTTACGACAACTTTGCGACATCATATTTCCATGTCGTTAAGGTGTCTTTACGATATCGTAAATAAGTCGTATGATCTGACGATGTCTTTACGATATCGCAAAGACACCGAAACTACATGGACATAGGATGTCGTAAAGTTGTCGTAAAGATGTCGTAACGATGCCGTAAAGACGTCGCCACATTTTGTGGCCACTGGGTACCACTTTTTCGAACCAGAATGCACTCTTTTGGTCTTAATTCTGCAAACTTTGGAAATCCTAATTGTTTACTTAGGAAAAGCGACCTTAAAAAGTGCAACCAGCTAGCTTTCTCAAATGACATACAACTGAAAGTTTTTAAACTTTTATTCTCTCTCCATTTACTTTCACGGATTTGGAATTTTTCTACTAATGAACTAAAATTTCGTTATTTTCCTGAACAGGATTTTCAATAAAAAGTTTGCAGCGTATCGCTTCACTCTCCTGCCGCAAGAATTCGAAAGCAGACATTTAAAGAGGAAACAGCTCTCTCTTTGCCTAGTTTAAAAAATTAATTGTCACGCTCAGATAAAATATTACTTTCTACATCCATATTGATTTTTTCCTGAAATTTCATCTTCGTGAATTTCCTTGATGTGGAAATCATGATCCCAAGATGTATCAGAAGAAGTTTGTCCTTGCAAAAATTTCTTACGGAAACTATTCCATATAAAGAGGTATTTTGTTTTAATTAATGGAACATTATCACAAATCCTAACACGAATTTTGTCAACAATGAATCGAGATACGAATGGACTAAAAAAACAAGTATTTAAACTCGTTCTAATGAACAAAAACATAATCAGTGTGAGCAAGCAGTGTTGCTCATATGATGTTTATGGTAAAGACGGAATAAGTAAGATCGAATGTGAAAATGTTAGAGTGTGTGAAAAGTTAAAGTAGAGTTCTTTTGTTTTTCCGGTGCAGGTTCAGACAAGGACGCTTGTTGCGAATATGGAAACAAAAGCGAATAGCATTAAACGTGGCGCGTTGTAGCACAAACTTGGTCAACTCGTCGTTTAGAACCTCATGTTTTATTTATTTTCTCATTAACCATTGGCGATCCCAAGATAAAAATGTCTAGGCTTGTAAAACTTATGTATGGCTTCTTACGAAAAAAAAAGTTGGAGAACACGTATTTTAAAATGTGTTCTACTAAACATAATTTTTTTAAAGTAATCGTCAATACCAATAAGTTTAGAGTTCAAATCGGTTAATTATAACCGAAGATATGGAATTTTCAAAAAAAAAGTTACCAAAAACTTCGAACTCCTATATCTCCGCCATTCTTTGCAATTTTTGAAAATTACTTTGGGAATTTTTCTTCAATAATATATAACAGTATACGCCTATTTACAGCCAAATCCCATTTCATGAAGAAAATTATTGTGGTTACTTGACATGGACTGTACCATTTCTAAAAATTTATTTGGAAATATAGCTCCAATACGGTAAATCAGGAATATCAAAAAAAATGTTGCCTTTTAGCCGCCATATTTGACACCGCCATCTTGAATTTCGGAAAACTGATCTGCAGATTATAAAGCTTAGGGTCAATGGACGCAAGAATTTTACGTTTTAAAGGCGTATCTTCACAAATTCGAGACAAAGATGAAAAATAAAATTTGATGCAATAAAAAATTCGTATTTTTTGTTAAGAAAACGACTATAATTATTTAAGTTTCAATTTTGTTGCGATTCTCGTGACGTATTTCAAAATTTTAGGAAATTTTAGATTAGAATTAATTTTAAAAAATTTTTTAAACAATCAATTCAGTAGCAATAAATGTCGCTAAAAATAGTTTTCGAAAACGGACGTTTAGTCCATAAAGCGTTAATTTTTATTAGCAATATGATAATATTATTAAACTTGTTTTGAATATCAAGCATAAAAAATGTATTTATATTTATTTATATTCATGAGAATTACCTGGAGCAATAAGCAACGAATTACCCAACCAGGGCCGAAGCAAACTGCATAAAGAAGCTTTCTCCATGCTTTTTGGACTTGTTAAAAGAGTCTAAAAAAATAATAAAAAAATGAATAAAAATCGAATAAAAAATTTCCAGTTTTATATTTACTTTCAGTTGTTCAGGTTCGTAGATTCCAACAAACAATTTATTGCCCAGCCATAATCGACATGGCGAAGCATATCGTTCAGCAATATCCAATAATATATCATGCGCAGCTGAAAAAAAACATACTTTCGGTCTCGATTTTTTTACACTTAAAAAATTTAAACCCTGAAAATTGTAATAACACTTTCAAATTAGAAAAAATTCTCACAACATTTTTGTTTCCACATTGCCATGGCCGAGAAAAACTGAGAGGAAGTTCATTATTAGGCAACACTAATAGTTTACTCTGTCGACTTTGCAGGCCATTTCAGGAACCAGCATCTAACCTTTCATCACCTTACGTATTTACTAAATTCACAAGAAAATTGTAGTTGGCAAAAATTATGTGAAATTAGAGCGGTCAAAATTTTGAATCGTAAAAAAGGGAGGTGCATGCTACAGAATTTCAGAATCAAAGTTTTTATAATTTATGCACAGCCCCTTGATTATCATGCATAAAAGTATAAAGCAAAACAAACATTTTTTAAATAAAATGTACCTGAGTTTAAAAAAAGTTCATTTTTGCTTACTTAAAAAATTATAACTTAAATACGAGTTCTATTTATTAGCATGTTTGACTTCATAGCGGCAACGCCAGATAATTTTTTATTTAAAAAATCGATGGATATTTTAATTTTCAATAAAGCGTAACAACTTTTCAGCAATAGCAGTTTTCGATTTTTTTAAATCTGGTAATTTATGCCATTGTAATTTAAACAAATTAAAAGTTGAACCTATGAACCTAAAATTCTGTAAAAGAAGAAATATCTCAGCAGATCTTGGTATCAAGAAAAATTATAAAAATTTGGTACGTGTTCGAGAAAGAACTGATATATTACGAAACAAAATCTCCTAATATGTCTATTTGTAAAGTTCAGAATCCGGAGACAGCGATAGATACCTAAAATTAGAGTAAACTTTATTGATTACACAGGCCCACAAAAAAAACAAATGTGTCTGTGCAATTGACCAGACCTATATATTCTTATGTATTTTTCGACGCTGAATCCGAATTTGCAATAAAAAAGTAGGGTCCAGCTACTTTTTTATGGGGTTTTGCTCGAAAAACCTCTTTTTTTACGGTTTTTCATTGTTTTTTTTAAATAAAAAAAAATAAAGAAAAATTTTATTTTTTTGACTTCAGAATCGAATTCTACGGGAAAAAATATATCGAAAACCATGTTTTGATTTTTTTTTTACAAAAATTTCAACCCACGATACGGCGATGAAAAGGCAGAAAATCGCGAAAAGTGAAAATTTGCTTCAAATCTGATTAAAATGACATTAAAATCAAGTTTTACGATTTTAGACCGATTTATAAACATTGAAAATACTTTACTGGAGGTTTTTGAGGTCGCTGATCACGAATTTTAAGTCATTTTTTTCAAAAAACAACTCCTAGTCGGCGTAA
>NC_046665.1:95551690-95564768 GCF_010883055.1 Belonocnema kinseyi
AAAATATTTTAAATAAAGTTTTAAAGTGTTTTACGCTTACGCACGCGTTTCTCGACAAATGACCGGCGTAAAGGATTTCTGACACGCTTTTGACCTCTTTCTAAAATTTTTGTAAAAAAAAAATCGAAACATGGTTTTCGATGTATTTTTTCCCGTAGAATTCGATTCTGAAGTCAAAAAAATAAAAATTTTCTTTATTTTTTTTTTTATTTAAAAAAAAACCATGAAAAAACCGTAAAAAATGAGGTTTTTCAATCAAAACCCCATAAAAAAATAGCTGGACCCTACTCTTTTATTGCAAGTTCGGATTCAGCGTCGAAAAATACTTTAGAATATATAGGTCTGGTCAATTGCACAGACACTTTTGTTTTTTTTTGTGGGCCTGTCTTATAGTGTCATCAAACACTAAAGACCTGTAAACCATAAATATTTAGCAGAGTAAATATCGGCAGGTCGGAAAGAAAATAACAACATAACCTGCAAACTGTCAAAATTGTGAGCAGTTTTACCGCATTTGAGCACAATTCGCACTTTCTTTTCTGCAATTGTAATAACACTTTTGAATTTTATTTGCCTTGACCCTCTTGGAATGCGATTACATTGTTTTATAACAATCAAATCAAAAGACACTACGCCGGACCCGGCCCGACAAAATACGAAACGGACCCGGCCCCTCTTATCTGTTTCTTTTCGACAAGATCGACATTGGACATGTGGCTCAACGAGTTGCGTCTGTGTGCGTGAGAATCCATAAATACGTAGGGTGGGGAACGGTTAGATGCTGGTTCCAGAAATGGCCTGCAGAGTCGATAGAGTACACTATTATTGTTGCCTAATAATGAACTCCCTCTCAGTTTATCTCTGGCCATAGCATTCATTCATGTTTTTGAAGCGGACCAATTTTTTCGTGGTTGAAAATTTAAATAATATTAATATTTTTTGTATTTTTGTCTAAATTCTAAATTCGCCTTTTTTATTAAAAATTTTATTTTTTGCGTCGAAAATTATTTTTGTTGTTAAAAATAATGTAATTTTTGATCTTTCAGAGTCAACTGTAGTCTTTTTTGGATGAAACCTCAACTTCTTTTGTAATTAAACATTCTGCTGCTTTAAGAGAAATTTCATCTTTTTTGATAAAAATGCAACTATTTGGTAGAGAATTCATCAATTTTGACAAGAAAAATTATATTTAACCCATAAATTAAATTTTAATTAAAAATTTTTTTACAATTAATTTTTTAACGGAAAATGTAACTTTTCCGTTTTCTTAAGATTGACATTTTTTAGTTGAAAATTCGCCTTTTTTGGAAAAAAATTTTTGGTTTGAAATTTCATTTTTGTTGGGTAAAAATGCATCAGTTTCGTGAAAAATTAATTTTTTCGTTAAAGTCATATTTTTTTTTGAAAATTCAATTATTGTAGAGAAAATTCGTCTTTTTGCTTAAAGATTAAACAATTTAGATAAAATTTTTTTCTTGATTGAGAAATCTTTATTTGTTGATAATTCGTTTTTTGGTTAGAAAATACTTTTTTTTGTTTTAATTGTTTGAATGTTAATTATTTAAAATGAAAAACTAGTCAAAGAAAAAGCAGAGAATTTTGAAAAAGTTCTCGGTTTCGCATTTTTCCGCCAGAGGCGCTACGAGCGATAGAAACTAACTAAATCCGAAATTCCGGGAGTGGAGTCTCCTCATGCTACTTCGTGATTGTTCCCCCGCCATTTCAATATTATTTTTTTTTGGGCTGAGTGAGATTGAAATTAAGGTTAGAAAATATTGACAATACCGCTCGCGGCGGAAAAGATTAGTAGTAAATGGAGCGGAGAATTTAAAGTCCAAAAAAGACAGCCTTTAAGTCTCTTCGAATTGATAATAAAAATGTATAATAAAAATATATTCAACAAGATTTTATTATATATTTGTGTTTAACTTTTCTTTTCAAACATGTAAGCCGCATTTTATCTAATACTGTTTCCCTTATAAAAACGAAAAATTACAAGTTTAAGTTTTTTGAAAATGTTTATCAAATGTTTTTTTAATAATTGAAAACAAGTAAATAATTGCGGTTTAGTACAGAATAACTCTTTATATATAACACTCTGTCAAAAACTTCATAACAAGAATAGCCGGAACACAGCCAGGCTAGAACCCGCCTAGGAATTTTGACATAAAAATAGTCTAAACGGAGGATTATTTTTTTATGAAGTAACGCAACTAGTCCCCGAGCAGGTCCCGACTAGGGACCTTGTCTAAAAATGTTCTCCGACCAGCGCCCGACTAGCGCCCGACTTTTATTAGGGACAATTAGGGATATTTCTACACGAGGATTTCTATTTTTTAAACTAAAATGGAATATTTTTAATTGCCCGCGCAAAGATTTTTTTGGTTTCAAAATAGTTTCAAGACATTCCAGAAGCAAAATGAAGGAAAATATTTTTCTTATTTGTACCTCTGGGTTATGGTATTTTTATCGAATTGCGATAGTGTTTTAAAAGCAGGACACCTTATCAAACTCTAAAAATATTTTTGTTAAAGAAACCCACGATTCTTTAATAATTACAGTTTAGTTGAACATAGCAAATTTAAAATTCATATATTTTTTTTATTTACCAGATGAATCCTTTCCAATAAAACGAAGAGCATTTCCCACAATAGGTAACGCCTTCGGCCCAGGAATTTTGGCAGCATGTTTATAAAATTGAATTTTTCTCACGTAGTCAAAGAGCAATAATACAATAAGACTTAAAATAGCGATAAACAAATGCAAAATCACGGACATTTTTATAAGACTGACGAACTGTTCATTGCGACAAGCAAAACAAAACTGAGGCTTTCTCACTTAAAGTTGCGGTTACTCATACGAACGGCACTATGAATATATTACTTTGTTTTTATAATAGGCGTTAGAAAAAGGTTAGGAACATCAGAATCTATAAGTGGTAATTCGATTTTAATTTAATAAAGTTATAGGGCTATGTAAGACATATGTTGGTTTGAATGAATTAAACAATTTTATTAAATATTAGGACGAATGTTAATATTTAATATTAGAAACGAAATTATAGATTTTCAAAGCATAGGTATTTAAATAAAGAATTTCGAGATTTTGTCCGTAAAAAGTTCATCTAAATTTTTTATTCAATATTTCACAAATTACTTTCCTTTTAATTTTTTAATTTATCGTGGAAAATATCAAAAGAAAATGTCTCATTTAGTGTTATTTTTTCATTCTATAAATAAACTGTATAAACGATCGTCAAGCGTGAACAATAAAAATTTTTAAAAACATTAATTTTTCACTTTAATTTCCTAAAAATGGCGCATGTGCAAAATCTTGTACTTTGCGAACGAAAAATTAATGATGTAACAATATATAATAATTAATAATTATGCATCATTATTGAAGTTATATCTGAGTTCAAATATATGAATTATTTGAATATTTATTTGAAGTTTTTTGATAAAAAATCAAATATGCTGAAATAATTGAAGCCTCGGCTGAAATAACGTATCAACACATATTTTGTTTCCATGGACTTGTATTTATATGAGTTTTTCTTTTAACTGTTTCTCTATTCCGTGGAAGCGCTGCGATCGAAAATTTCAAAATTGAATTCGGCAAATTTCAATTGATAAAAGTTTAATTTAAATTAGTTTAGAATATTTACAAATTTGGTCCTGCACATATTGTAAAAAATACAAATATAATTTCTCGCCTTTTTTTAAAAAGAAAGAAAATAAAAACACTTAATGATTTGTGTAATTTTAATTCAAAGTTTTATTTTTATTTTATTCTAAAAATAATTTAAACAGTATTTTTTAGTACAATTTCTGATAATCATTTATCAATCATTTATTTATTTTATTATTTTTGAATATTATATTTGCTATTACCGATTCTGGACGTTTTACTCCATCCTCTGCAGCCCTTTTATTTATACCTTCGTGTCATTCTAATAAATTTAAATTTCTTTTTTTACCTTTGCTTAAAACTTTAATGTTAGAATTATAGAAAGGTACATTTTCGAAGTATATAACCTTCACTATTTTGACATTTCTTTCTCAATTCAATTGTCGAATTTTCGATTACCGCGCTTCCGCGAAATTAAGAGACAGTTAAAAGAAAAACTTATATACATTGAACTCCATGGATATAAAATATGTGTTGACACAACGTTATTTCAGCTGAGGTTTCAATTTTAATTCGTGATTGCAATGGCATCATGAACTTAGATAACACTTAGTACGTTTTCTGATGATAATTTTACACTAATTTTTTAATTTTTTAAAAACATAACTACAAAGATACCATTGTATAATTACTTAATAAGTTTTAAGATCAATTTCAGATTTTACAGTCTTTCCTTTATTTTACTCTTTTTCTAATTATAATAAGAAAATCCAACTTTGATTGGTTACAAAATTCTAATATTTAGTTGACAATTTTATTAATTTATTGAAAAGACAACTGTTTTGTTTAAAAATAATTTTTTTCAGAAAAAATTTCAACTAATTGGTTTAAAAGATGAACTACTTTGTTATGTTTTTAAAGATTTTTTGTGTTAATAATTAAACTATTTGGTTAAAAGTTTGAATATTTTGTGCAACGTTTGTATTATTTTGGTAGAAAAGCAATCTTCTTAGTTAAACATTTAACCTTTTTTTGATTAAAAATGCAACTGCTTGGCTGGAAATTAATCTGTTTTTTTTCAAATAAATTATAATCTTTCAGAATCGAAATACCAACTATCACATATTTTCTTAAGGATTCATCCTTTTTGGTTTAAAAGTCCACTGCTCGGTTTAAATATTTTTTTATGTAATGTTTTTTACAAGATAAAATAGATTCAATAATTTGATTCTCATTTTTTTATCCACTGGTCTAAATTGAATATTTTTTCAATATTGATTTTCATTTATAAATTCTGAAAAATTGCCTCTCAAGCTCCACTGGGATCCGAACCCAGGTCTATTCAAATGCCGGTCTGATGCTCTTCCCCACTAGGTTACGAAAACCCGAGCTTAATTTCTTTATAACCTCATGAAAATTCATCTTAAAGAATATTAATTTTAAAATAGTAGACATAATCAGTTAACATCAAGTTACTTAGTCCATTTTTTCTGGTAAAAAAAAACATTCGAAGGTTTGAAAAATTAATCTTTCCATTACAAAGAATTACGTCGAAATACAACGTGCAAAGATTATGAAGAAATTGGGCTTCCTCTTCGTAGCTTAGTGGGTAAGAACATCAGACCGGTAATCTGAAAGGCCTGGGTTCAGATCCCAGCGGAGCTTGAGATAATTTTTTTTCACAATTTAGAACTAAAAATAAATATTTGAAATTTTTTTATCTTAAATCAGTAGACAAAAACAATTAAGAACCAAATTATTTAAATGTGTTTAAACTTGAAATACTTTAAGAAAAAAATTATTTTGTTTTTGGTTGAAGATAGTTTGTGGTTGAGAATTCTTATTTTTGCTTTTAACCACTTGGTTCAAAGTTAAGCTACTATGTGAAAAAATTTTTTTTTCCAAATTCAGTCTTTTTTATAGAAAACTAATTCTTTGTCTGAAATTAACTCTTACTGGATAGAAATTAAATTTGTTTAAAATTCGTTTTTTTTTCGGTGGAATATTAATTTTCTCATTTGAAAATTAATCTTTGTTTTTGAAAATTTAACTATTTAAATGAGTTTTAATTATTTTGTTGAAAATTCAACTTTCTGTTTAGATATTAAACAATCTTGTTTAAAAAAATGTTTCTTTTTGATTGAAAATTTAACTTTCTACTAAAAAATGCATCTTTTTCGGCTTCAAAATGCAGCTATTGGATTGAAACTAATTTTTTTGTTGATTAATGTTTAATATTTTATGTTTAAAAATCCTATTATTTGCTTAAGAATTCATCTTCTATGGTAAAAATTCATCTTTTTTGGTGCAAAGAAATAAAATTTTTTTTCTGAGTTAGGTCATTTGAGTTCGTATTCTTTTAAGTTATATTAACTCAGACTCTTGATCTATTTGCTACATAATATTTAAAATAAATAAGTGAAGTAAATAAGTTATGATTAGGGTCAAAATCTGCCAAGTGAGCCACCTACTTTTTGAAGGTCCAGCTTTATTCGCGGAAATTATTTTATTAGGCTCCCAAGGATAAATGAAAAGTACAATTTGAGCGTTCTGGTGAAATTCGAAGTTTTACCAAAGTTATTGTTAATAACTTTTGTCTTCATGAATTTGGTTATGATTTATTTGCTTTCGATTCGTTGGACGTATTTTGCTAATTTTTCAAATGGTAATTGTATACTGGACACTCTTTGGATACAGATTTTTTATTTTTACAATAAACGTAATTTATTTAAAATACGAACAAATTATTTAAAGAAATGAAAATAAATAAATTTTTTCTATCTATTGTTTTTAATTTTTTATCATCGAATATCAGTCTTTATTTCATAACCCATTACATGAAAAAAGAAAAACATGTAAACTTTTATCGAGTCGCAAGTTATTGCTTTTTTTTCGCTCGGCACTCAGCGCGCGTCGCCCGTTTTGTCTCTGAGAAAAAGAAATCCATTCGTTGAAAAGTGGCAAAAACTGTCTGAAATCATAGAATCGCACAAAAAGGCTATAACCAAAATAGCTATTATCCTTTATGTTAAAAAAAGGAAACAAATTTATTTGAAAATAACGAATTCATGCATTTGTTTATAAAATTTGTTTCAATAAGTAATAAACGGTCTCTATTTTTTTATAAGTTATATCGAAAAACAAATTTTCTTCAGATCTCTATTGAAAAACACACATCTGAAGTAGATATATATCACTTTTCCTAAAAATCTAACTTTTGTTGATTAATTTGATTATAAAGTTATAAACAATTTTTTTAATATCTGATACTGCTGGACCTTATTTAAGACAAGTTTCCACACTAATTCTATGTACATTTGCATAATTTGTTTAAATTTTCACAAAGGGCACCTTAGTATTTTTTTAAATGAATTTTCATTGTTAAATGAAATAATAATAAACTTTTTTTTAATATGCCTCGACAACTTCATTAGAAATTTCATGAGCTTCAATTTTCAAAAAAATAATTTTAAATCGGTCGAATAGTTTAGGCGAAAATTTAGAAAATAAAAATTGATATTCGATGATCAAAAATAAAAAATAAGATAGAGAAGTTATATTTATTTTCATTAGTTTAAATAAATTGTTTATATTTTCAACAAATTGCGGTTATTGTCGCAATAAAAATCTGTATCGAAAGAGTGCCCAGTTTACAATTAACACACAAAAAATTAGAAAAATACACCTAACGTATCGAGAGCAAATAAATCATGACCAAATTAATGCAGAAAAATGTTATTAACGATAACTTTGGTAAAACTTTGATATTTACCGAACTGCTCAAATTGTAGTTCTGATTTATCCTTAGGAACCGAATAAAGTAATTTCCACAAAAAAACTTTAAGTCATTTTTCTACTGTGCGATGTATTTTCATGTGCTAATTTAGAATTAACATTAAAAAAATAATGTTGCATATTAAAAGCTTATTAATGTTTAAAATACCTATATTCCAAATAAAAAATGTTATCTAATTTTTTGTTCAAAGTTTTCAAATCTATCTTCGAATTCAATTTTCAAAATGATATTTACATATTTTCACAGGACGAAGCTAGTCTGCATCTTTGTAACCTGTGGAATTTGAGTGATTAATTCAATTCTAAATAAATTAACCAAATTATTAAAATTTCACACATTACGAAGATGCCTCGGTGCCGTAATTGGTTACCGATCTACTCCTCAATAGAGCGTTCCTGGTTCAAATCCCGGCCCAGGCATAATTTTCTCGATTCTCCATAAAATATTTAACCAGCAATCGTACAAATTTAACATCAGAAATTAAACAAAACTACCTGTGAATTCGATCTTGAATGTTTCCATTTTATTTGTACTTATATTTATATGGTTCTAATTACACGAGGACTTTGCTCCCCTATGCCAAAATGATCAAATCAAATTTTGTTGTTGTTTGTTAAATGATGAAATTGTAGATTTAAATACTCATTTAGAATTTCCCACTACTAGTTTCAATAATGTCAAGATCAATTTGAAAAATTCTTTACCATCTAATGTCTATCTTAAATTGGAGAATACGACTTTTATAATGAGGACAAAGAATTCCAAAACGCACAAAGATTAAATCAAAAATTTCATAATTTACTTTCTAAAAGCATTCCTTATGAGCGATTAAATTTGAACAAACACAAGGATTTAATTAATGCAAGTTATGATGATACTTGGATTGTCAATTTAAGTAATAAGCAAAGCCTTGAGGTGGATAATGACGTTTTAAAGCTTTTAAATAAATTTACTTCGTCCTTTTTAACAAATAAACGTTATCTACGAAGGGTGTTCAAAAAGTAAGTTTCCCTAGTCTGCCGTTTTGCCCCAGCGCCATCTAGCGAGCTGGGACCAAACATAGTTTTAGTTTAGGATATACCGATGAGAGCGGAACCGGTCTTAGCTGCCGAAAATTTTTTTTCATCAGTACCGGCTCAGAAACCATAGAGCTACCTGTGAAAAACATGTCCACTTGTGAGTTGCGTGCAGTTATTCGCCTTTTAACTGCAAAAGGGCTTAATGGCAACGAAATTCACACTGACAAATATCGATTTCAGAAGGCATTGTGTCAAAAATTCTGTCAATTGTAAAGCACCTATCCGCTAAAATGATTTTTTCGACTGCTGCAACTGCATCATCTGTAATGGCGGTTTTTGGCCTGCCTGCACGCTGCTCATCATGAACTTCTCCGCGTCTCTCGAGAAAATATGTACGCCACCGTCGCACCACTTGCACACTTATGCATTTGTCACCATAAATATGCACTAATTTAGTGTGAATTTCGTTGCCATTAAGCCCTTTCGGAGTTAAAAATCGAATAACTTCACTCAACTAACAAGTGGACACGTTTTTCACAGGTAGCTCCATGGCTTTCGAGCCGATACTGATGAAAAAAATTTTTCGGTAGCTAAGACCAGTTCCGCTCTTATCGGTATACCTTAAACTAAAACTATGTTCGGTCCCAGCTCGCTAGATGGAGCTAGAGCAAAACGGCAGACTAGGGAAACTTACTTTTTGAACACTCCTCGTAGTTTTTGACATAGTTAAAGAAGTTGAATCTAATATCGGTTTCATCCAGAAATCAGATGATCGTGGTTTGCTTAGACATAGAATCCTTAATTCGGCACAACATTTTTTTGCACAATAATAAAATTTTACAATCTAGTAGATTTCTTGCACAATGTATAAGAAAAACACAACTTTTTAGTACACATTCAGATAATGGCAACTTTATTTGAAAATATCCTTAAAGAAGCTTTAACAGTACCGAAAAGTCAAGTAAAAAATTCATTTGGATTGAATTCGAAAAAGGAATTAAGTTTCTAATGAATCAAACAGTGTTTCAATTTAATAATAGTTTTTACAAACAGGTATATGAAACTCCTATGGCTTTTTCCATATCACCTGTTTTAGCTGATCTTGTGATACTTAAATTTACACATGCCTAAAAATCAAGTTATCGATTTCGTCGTGTCAAATCGTATCCAATCTTCACAACAAACATAAAGATGATATTAAATGAAACTAATACAATGATAAATAATTAAGATAAATAATTGGGAATATATTAAAAATATTTCTTGATCGATAATTTGATATTTTTAACAAAGTTAGTGTATTTCGGCATATAGCTTATACTACACATGGTCGTATTCACATTGCGTACAATCCCATGTTAAAGAATATGAACTTAGTAAAGTAACGGAGTGGCGCCATCTATTGGAGATAGAACAAACTACAACTCTAATCCAGCAACCCCTTCGCTCCGCTCGTCCAACCATTACCAACAAATTATAACATATTTTTTTATTTAGATTTACAGGAAGAACAATTTACGTAAACAAACCATTTTATGAAATATAAAAAACATGAAATAGCGCATGATAAAAAATTCATTGAGATTTCTTGATATTGCATGAAATGGTTTGCTTGTGCAAATTATTCTTCCCATAATTCTACATGAAAAAAATATTTAAACAGACATTAAGCCCAGCACTTGAGTATCACTCCGAACAGATCAGTCTCTTTTTCAATTTAAAAGTAAAAGTAATGTAAATTTGTTTCAAACAGAAAATGTAAATAATTTGGAGAAGTGATTAACATAATCACTCACTCTTTATTTACACGTCCGCCATGTTCCTATATCACTAAAACTCGTTCACAGCTTTAAGACTGCACCTAGTGTGGTCGTATTGTCAGCTGGTCGGCTGTTGTGTTGGTTTTTCCTTCAATTCACCGATTGGAACGCGGTGGGGCGCTCGACTTGGAAAAAAATAAATACTATTCGCGGGAAAATTTTAAATGATGCATTCATGTGGAGATTACTAGCTAGAAACTCATTTATTATTTATAACAGTTATTTGTGATTTATTTAAAGATATTGGATTTCGATTTTTTAATATTTATGAAATAAATTCTTTATATACCTTTTTTATTTATTTAACTGGCTATTGTTGTTATAAATGAGCGCTTAAGGCATGCACGTTTCTATTTACCAAACTTTTTTTTACCTCTTACAGAAATTAAAAAGATTCATGTTTATATAGGTACTTAAATGTTATTAGTTCCACAAAAACAATTCAGAATAATAAGGAGACCAAACTGCCAGTGGGAATTCTTTCGAAACTGGAACTAGAAACATTACCGTAAGTGCCAGGCTCATTCTCAGCAATAATGAATGTAAGTGCGCATGTGCGGAGTTGTCCTCTTCCCATTCATGAGAAAGTGTGCGAGTGAAAAAGTTTGTTCAATGGGAGAGCTTACGGCTCGTTAGGAGGCGCCACCGAACTTACATAAACGGCCACGGAATTCGAACTCAAATTAAGCAAAGTAAAGTGTTTTTAAGAAAATTATAAAAAATGAATGAAAAAAATATAAGACATAGACTGTAGCTTGATGAAAAGTAAAACTGCAAAGTCGGAAATCATTACTGAAAACGAAAATTCAAAATTTGTTAGATAAGTAAGTTTTTGGAGTTAAAAATTTACCTTGCCTCCTATTGGTCAAAACGTACCTTTCTACCAAATTTTTCGTTTCTTAACAATTCTTTCCAACTTTGCAGTTTATATTTTTATTGAGCTGCATTCCATGTTTAATATTTTTTAATTCATTTTTTAACATTTTCTTTTCAAAACTTTACTTTGCTTACTTTCAGTTCGAATTTCGCGGGCATTTCTGTGAGTTCGGTGGAGCCTCCTAATGAGCGGTAATCTGTCCCATTGATTTAAGCTAGAGAGATTGTAATTGTTTGTTGATCATCATATGAACGATACTTCAAAAACAAAAGAAAAGCTGCCTCGGTTGACTGCGTCCTGCAATTTCTAATACATATTAATATTTCTGTGGCTCATTTTTCTGGTTGTGTGTTGTAGTTTTTCAAAGTGTTCTGTAGACTGTATGAATAATTTCATAACATAACAAAACTTGTACGTACAAACTCATAGTAGGTAAATAATCATAATAAATTACAATAAATCATACATACACCAAAAAAACGTTATTCTAATTTTAAGAATTCCCCACCAAGTTGAAAAGGATTGGAAACTTAAATAGGCGCCAGGAATATATTCTTAATGCACGATCGAGGCCCTCTTACCTCAAGAACAAATATTCTTGTAGCACTCTAACCTCAAAATCTCAACTTTGACATAATTTTTTCGGCTTTCGTGGTCGAAAATACGGTTAGATATTTGTGTGAAAGGTGATCTTCAGCACATGAGGTTTTGCTCGTGCGAGAAACTTCTCCCTAATCATGTCTAAATAACCAACTTTCACACTCGTATTGAAATGTTCAGTTCTTGGATGGAAAACTGTTAAAATGAGTGATGGGACCAAACGACTTTGTGGAGCTGAGTATAAAAAGAAGGCCAAAATTAAAAAAGAATATCTAGAACAGATTATCCGTAAAACGTTAAAAATTGACATTTTTTTAAGTGGAAGTGGAAGCAGTGTTGAGAGATCAGGAACT
This sequence comes from Belonocnema kinseyi, assembly GCF_010883055.1. NCBI lineage: Eukaryota > Metazoa > Arthropoda > Insecta > Hymenoptera > Cynipidae > Belonocnema > Belonocnema kinseyi. The sequence continues at coordinate 95,563,786 of NC_046665.1, forward strand.
TTATCAACATGCACTGAAACAATACAATCTGAAAAAGATGAAACGGATTTGAACTCTGCGGGCCAACAACGACAGTCATCTATTGAACAATATACTTTTGAAAAAACTGATTTTTATGTTCTTTACGGAGACGTGGTACAGGAATCGTCAATAAGTAGAATAATTGAAGATTCGTTTTAGAATCAGACGTTAACTAATGACCAAGTGTAAGTAACAGCAAATCTAAACAAAGATCCAGCTTCATGGGAAATCAGCGATACCTTAGGGTAGATTATCGCAAGGTACGGCTTCGATCAAAACAAGAAAATGACCGAAATTGGCTGGTTTAATCTGAAAGTAAAAGATCTGTACCTTGCGGGCCCTGTTTGGCATTCGGTCCTTTGGAAAATAAAAATCAGTTTGAAAACGAAGGATTTAATTATTGTAAAAGGCAGAACACCGAATAGCTCAGCATAAAAGCTCTGCAAGTCATAAATCTAGTATCCTTAATTTAAAAGTTAAAAGTGAGATTGCACGGAGAAAAATGGAAGGTTTGTTTAGCAATATAAAAGTGCAAATAGACCATATTACAGGGTTGACTGTAGGACAGCTCTTGATATGGCTAAAGCGACTATCTCTATAAAGTAAAACCATGAGGTCCAAATCGACAATCACCGAATGTCGACTCGATTTCTTCAGACCGTGGTCTCGGTGATCTCAAGCTGGCTAATCCGATCATTGTGAAGGGTCGGTTTGGAAATCTCGGATGGTCGATTTGATTTTATCAGATATTCGACTGGGTAGTATTTAATGGTCGATTCGATTATCTTAGATATTTCACGTAGTCATTTCGGATTGGCGATTCGATCATTTTTAAAGGTCGAATTGATTATATCAAAGTGTCAATATACCAGGTGTATACATATGAAACCGGTATTTTTTCAAGAAAAAAACACATTTATTTCAAGAGAATGATAACAAATATTTTATTCAAAGTATGCGCC
>NC_046665.1:95564868-95568440 GCF_010883055.1 Belonocnema kinseyi
AATTATACTTTCAGTTAAAATGCGGTTTGCAGAATGAATTAGTAAAATTTCTACTAATTCAAATTTAGAGAGTAGGTCGAAAACGGCATAATCTTCAAGGAATTGTAAAAAATTTTCACACTGAGCGTAATATGTGACTACTTTATTGGCATCAGATATCTCACTACAGGAGGACTTCGATTATCCGAGATAATGTGGGGAAGAGATACCTCGGATAAGCGAAAACTCGGATAATGCGGAAGAAGTACAAAATACGGAAGAGTTGTCTATTTTTGATATATTTCGAATAGAAAAATAAATATAAACATTTAGCAAATATAAGTAAACGACTTACGAATGTGGATTTATTTTTATGGTACAAATCATTTAACTAACGTGGCTGAAGAAGGTCGATAGTAGACCACTGTTTAAATCGGCTCAATCTTTTAGCTACAATATCTGTTTTATTAATGATTATCCGTATTATCCAAGCATACACGACAGTCTACGATAGTCTTCAATATTCATGCCCAGTGTTTTGAGTTCCGAATTAATGGCAGAACACATTTCTTCAGCTTTATGTCCTACTTAGGACAAAAATTTAAGAAATATTTCACACGGCTCGCCTGTTTCCAAAACGTATCTGACGACAAGGATAAAATGGTCCACGTGTGCTATCTCAAGTGTTGAATCGATGATCAGGGAAAAATATTTCGCCCTTCTCACATCGTCACCAATCTGCTTTAAGACTTTATGACTCATCAAGAGAATAAACTCATCGCAAACGGTTTTTGATAGTTAACTGGTACTTCCAGATCTTTGAATCCCAAATCGTTCAATATGACTGGCTAAAAAAGAATCGAACTCAGTTAACAGTTCCAAAATCATACAATAATTTGCGTTATGCGGATCACCGAACTTTTCATTTTTTCCTCTGAAAGCGAGGCCTCTTGAACACAGTCGCTTCACTACGGCAACAACCCTCTTCAGAACATTTCTCCAATAAGTAATTTCTTCATCGATCCGGACATGCAGTGAATTGTCGAGTTGGCCATCACACGGAGAAAAATGGATTGTCAAAGTTGTATGGTCAAAATTTAGAGAGCCAGAACGTCTTTCTACATGGTCGAACGGCCCTTCCAAATTTTTTTCGACATGGTTAAAAAAACTCTTATTTTATCGCCAGTCTGAGTTTTATAAGAACATCAGGCTCACCATTAGGGATAACTAAGGTATCCTTTTCGGCATGGTGAATACGCACATATTGTTTTTACTCATTTCGACCATCCACGAAGGAGCAGATAAGCCATTGCGTATGGTCAATTCCTTGATTTTTGAGCGTCAATCATGCGCGTGAAAAATGAAAGAGTATCGCTAGTTTGCTAGCATATAGAATTCGTAGAACGATTGGTCCTTTCTGTTAAAAAAAATGTTTTTACCCAAGATCTCCGTGTAAAGTGAGTGCATTTATTGAGGATTAATGGAAAATATCTTATTCTGTAAGTACCTATTTGAAATACGTAATTGTGATGTTAATATTTTCCATATGTTATGTGAAATTTAAGACATTTAATTTTAATCATTTTGAGGTTAATGTTAGTTTGAAGTAGATTATAATTATTTCAGTAATCACTGTTAATCCTAAAAATAATCGATTTAGGATCAACTTGAATTTTATTTATTAGTTTAAAACAAAATCTTTATTTTTCACTTCTGACATTCACTCCTGAAATTCATTAAAGGACAGATGGCAGGAGCAGGGTCGTACTCGTGCTCCTATATGCAGAGAATGGAGAGTTGGAACTGCAGTGAAAACACAATTAATATATTTATAGGTAATTAGTCATTATTCAATAATTATTTTTATACCTGTTTTATCACCTGCTCCATTCCTGAACTGTTTAATTCAAAATTTATGTAGTTTGTCGAAAATTGGTCTTTTTTGGTAGAAAAGTAATCTTCTCCATTACAAATTCAACTATTTGGTTAAAAATGTATGCATTTTCTGGAAATTTTATTTTTCAAGTCAAAAATTAAACGTTTTAAGTTAAAATTTAACTATTTTATTAAAAACTCACTTTTTGTAGATACTTCATATTATCGGGTTAAAATTGACATTTTTTTGTATAGAAAATTTGTCTTGGAAATTCAACTGTTTTGTAGAAAATTTAACACCTTTATTAAAACATCACTTTTTTGGGGTAAAAAAATAATGTAAATATAACTATTTGGACAATTTGATTGGAAAGTCAACTATGTTGTAGAAAATTAAACTTTTTTGTAAAAGCGTAGTTTTTTTTATTAAAAATATTTTTTTTTTCAAATAAAAAATTATATTTTCCATATAAACTTCCAAGTTAACTATTTGGTTAAACGTTAATGTACTCTGGATAGGAAATGGTCCTTCTTTGTTGATGGTTCTTTTTGATTGAGAATCTTGTTAAAAATTCTTATTTTTTTCTTGAAGCTTCATCTCCTTGGTTGAAAATGTAACTATTTTGATTAAAATTCGTTTCATGTTTCGTTGAAAATTAATCTTTCAAACTGGCAATCATACCATTCCATTTTTTGAAAAAAATTGATATTTTTTACGGGAAAGTTCAAATTTTTTATTGAGAATTTATGCGTTTTATTTTTAATTAATCTTTAATGTGAAAATCTTACTGTTTTGTAGAAAATTAATATTTTGGGTCAGATAATTTTTTGTTTGTTAAGTATTTAAAACCTTTGTTGCAAATCTATTTTTATTTTTGAAATTATTCCTTATTTAATCAAAAAATTTAACTATTCCATGTTTGGTTCTAACTGTATCCTGTGTACTTAATAAGTTACAAATTTGTATTTTATAATAGAATATTTTACACTCTTTGTCGAAAATTTATCTTTTTGGTTGAAATGTGTTTTTTTTTTTAATATAATTTTTTTAATAGATTTTTTGTCTGAAAATTCAACTATATGTACCATTTTCAGTTGAAACTGTATCCTGTATACTGTTTAAGTTAAAAATTGTAGTGTTGGGTAGAAACTTCATGTATTTTGTTAAAAACTATTCTTTTTGGGTAAAAACGAAACCTAAAAATTTAAGAACAGAAGTACTTTTTGTCACGCTTTTTTCAAGTAGATACAGTTGAATTTTATGGCATTGAAACAAAACAAGATTTAATAGAGTTGTAACATGTAACATTTACTCTGAAATCGCTGCAAAGATGACATTTTTTCCTTTCTGTGAATCTCCTTTGTTAAAAGTTGAACTTTTTGGTCCAAAGTTCAACTATTTTGTAGAAAATTTATCTTTTGGGGTAGCAAATTCTTCTTCTTTGTTGATAGTTTTACTTTTTGGTTGAAAATCTTGTGTTAAATTGATAATTTATTTAAAAAATCATCTTTCTTGTTGAAGATTAATCTTTTTTTCTTAAAAATCCACTTTTTCCAAAACATTTAAATTTCTACCTTAAAAACTTTTATTTTATTTTAATAAGAAAATGATTTATTGGTTTTTATGCTAATTTATTATTTACATTGTTCTAGGGAATATTTATGGGGCGGCTCAAAAAGAAGGAAAGCAGCTGGCAAGAGACTTTTTTAATTTTAAC
>NC_046665.1:95568540-95570786 GCF_010883055.1 Belonocnema kinseyi
TAAGCAGTAAGGACGTTCACTATGTAGTCATAGGGAATATAATTATATAAACTCTAGCAAACAATGCAACCCGTCTCACATTTGTGTAATGCAAAAAAGTATTATATAGGCGATTTTAATTTAGTTTCTAAATCTCCCGCGATCGAGATCTTGCGCCGATTGGTCAAAGGCTTCGAGACTCAGAAGACATGCGCAAAATATAGGTATAACCAAATTCTGAAAAAAGGTTATGTTCCCCAGGATTCACCACGCATTTGAAATAAATAATTAGTTACGAATTAAAAAAAAAATGTAACAAAACATTAAAATTGTTCATAAATACATTCGGGACGTGCATTAAGTACTTTCTTAAAAATTGGAGTTGGTTTTCACTAATGTGATATTTGACTTAGAAATTATAAAAATTATTAGCTGAAATCTTCAATATTAACTCAGCTTCAGAATAAAACTTTTTATTCTAGACGTCGACAGTGCGCACGTGCCAGGATTTTACGTCATTTCCGTATTTTTCGAACCGTTTTGTGGCAAAATATATGGAAAATATTGCAAATAAAAATAATAACGAAAAATAAATGTGTAAATAAATCAGAGTTTAAAGACACCAAATTTTTAAGTATATTCAGAAAAAAACTGCGAAAAAATGCGAAAAGTGTGGCGAGCAAGATTATTATTTATATTTGTTGACACATCTGTCGTCTTCAAAAAAATGATTAAAAATCCGGAAAAAATCACGGAAGCTGATGTTCCAGGAGCAAAATTAGTGCACAAATCGATGGAAGAGCGTAGTTTTAAACAGCTTAAACGATGGCTAAAATATAGGAAACGATCTTCAAAAGGAAAAAAAAAGTGATTCAGTAGAAAGGTTAGTTGAGGTTGTGTTTGGCAGGTATTAATATTTTCTTTCTTTGCTAACATTTGCTTAAATATTAAATGAAGCATTGTTATCGAGGTTTCGAACCTCCTAAATTTTTTGATAAAAATAAAATGTATTTAATATTTTCACTTGAGAACGCAAAACTATTATATTTATGTATTTAGAATCAGTTTATATGAAAGAAGGAAAATTCGTTAGTACATTCCTTATACCAGAAAATCACTAACAAATGGCTTTTTATTGTCTAAACTTGAAAAAGAGAAGTAGAAAATATAATATTTTGTCATTTTATATTTGTATAAATATTAAATATTTACTCAAAGTTCTGAACTGAAAATTTTGTATAGAAGTAAATATTTATACCTGCCGTACAAAACCTCAACTAACCTTGCCACTAAATCACGTTTTTTCCTTTTAATTTTGGTTTTCTACATTTAGAACATCGTTTTAGCTGCTCAATACTGTGCACTTCTACTGATTCGTGCTCTGATTTTGCACTTGTAACATCATCTTCCGTGAGTTTCGCCGAGTTTTTACGCATTTTCTAGAAGATGACAGATGCCAACAGATGGAAATAATGGCCTTGGTCGCCGCACTCCTTGTACTTTTTTCACCGTTTTTTTTAAATAGACTTAAAAATGTTCTACCTTAAAAATCTCTGTTATTTACAAATTAATTTTTTGTTTTGTTTTTATTAACCATTTTTTTCACACATTTCAACACAAAAATGTTCGAAAAATACGGAAATGACGTAAAATTTCGGCACGTGCGCTCTGCCGACGTCTAGAATAAAAAGGTCTATTAGAATGAGCCATGGCCATATAACGGAATTTTCAAGAGTTTCACCATTCGGTTTTTGAGTATACGCCATATTACAAAACATTAATAAAGATTTCAAAATGTTTAAAAGATTTAAAAATATTTTAAAGGATTTTGAACATTTTATAGAGGCGTGTTTATCAGACTTTAAATATTTCATAACAATTTCACAAAGATTTTTAAACTTTTAAAAGATGTAAAGGGCTTCAAAGATTTTGAAAAGGTTACAGTTCACCAGATATCAAAGATTTTAAAGTATTGGGAAGATTTGAAAAGGTTTCAAAACATATTAGAAGTTTTTTTTACTAATTATAGATTTCAAATAATTCAATGATTTCAACGAATAAAAAAGATTTCGCAAACAAAGATTTAAGAAAAATTTACCAAAGAAACCACGTCCGAGAATTTTTGTGAACACATTCTAATATTGTGTTACTTTGTTTTTAATTCATAACTAATTATTTATTTGAAATGCGCGGTGAATCTTGGGGAACATAACCTTTTTTCAGAATTTGGTTATACGTATATTTTGCGCACGTCTTCTGAGTCTCGA
>NC_046665.1:95570886-95603918 GCF_010883055.1 Belonocnema kinseyi
AATGTTTATTAGGATAAAATGAAGTTTTTTGAAAAGTATTACCTTAATTGAGTGATTCGTTAACAAAATAGAATCATTCAAATAGCACTGATCGAGCGCGTGTACCATTACGTATGGTCCTTGCTATTTACCCCCAAATCCTCTCGTTACCCCCTTTTAGGCTAAGGAAGTCACTTGTTGCTTACACATGGCTCTATCTTCTATATTAAATACCGTGTGTCGCCGCCTCTTGTCGTAATTTACCTTTTGACGGTCGAACCCATTCTCGTGATGCAGGAAGACTAAATCTTGCAGCACTTTTAATTTAATCATTCTTTGCCTCCATTTCTCATGGTCCGGTGGTGGCATTTCAGTTTTTTCCCCGACGCTTCGGCGCAGGCTATTGGACGGACTTGTTTCCCTCCCCAAATTCAAATATTCGGGGATAACACCCGTGGTCTCGGTCAACCCTTGAAATGCTTGGTTAACATATTCCGTTCCGTTATCCGACACCAGGTCCTCCGGTGTACCCCATCGGTTCAAAATATTGTCCTGAAAAACCTTGAGAATCGTCTCGACTTTCGCGCGTCTCATGAATGCTAATTCTACCCACTTGGTATAAATGTCTTCGAATACCACCAGGTATTCGAAGCCTAATGTTGTCTTTGGCCACCGACCCATTACGTCGGTGGCCACTACCGTCCAAAGTTGTTGGACCACCCTAAGGCCCATCAGACCCGCTGCAGGTCTCTGATCTGCCTTGATTCGCTGACATGTGTCGCACGCTCGCACCCATAAAGGAATGTCCCGATACATGCCTGGCCAGTAGTATTGTATCGAGGCTCTTCGGTACGTTTTGTCTATTCCCAGATGAGCGTCTCGAGGGTCATTGTGTACCTCATCGAAGACTTTTGGTCTTCTCTCGGTTGGTATTACCAACTTCCAAGCTTCTAGGTCTTCGATAACCGGATCTATCAACGAATTCGGACGGTATCGATAGAGCATTCCATCCACTATCTTCCACCCATGGAATTTTCTAGGGGTCCCTTCTACCTCGCGCACTCGCTTACTTTATCGTAACCGAGTATTTTCTTTCTGCATCCGATATCGTCCTACTCGCAAAGGCTATTACCCTCTCAACGCCATCTGGCACCTGCGTCAAGACTGCTCCCAACCCAAAATCCCATGGGAGTTCGTCCTAACAGTTTGTTTAATGGTTCTGCTTCAGTCGCGAAATCGGGTATAAAACGACGGTACCACGATGCCGTACGCAAGAATCGTCTGAGTTGCCTAATTATTCTTGGGGCTGGGTATGAGAAAAGGGGCTCGACTTTGCCCGGTTCTACCTGCAAACGCTTATGATTAACGAGGAACCCGAGATAACGCACGGACAGTCTCCCCAATACACAATTTTTTGGGTTAGTCGTCTGCCCGGCGCCCTGTAAGCGATCTATGCCTCAATCTACCCATTCCTGATGGTTCTTAAACGTCTCATTAACTATGACTATGTCATCAAGATACGCGTAGACGTTAGGTTCCATGTGTGGCTCTATGAGGGAGTCTACCAGTCGCTGGAATGTCGCAGAAGCCTCTGACAGTACAAAGAGCATCCTAGTGATCTGAAAAAGCCCCATTCCAGGGACTGTAAACGCTGTGCACTCCCTACTATCTTCCGCCATCGAAATTTGGTAGCACCCCCCCCCCTACCCCTTTAAATCTAGGATCGTTATGTACTTCGCAGCGCGAAGTTGCTCAAGGATCATATCCAACTTGGGCAAGGGGTACGCATATTTCTTGGTGACCTTGTTAAGCCTACGGTAGTCCACACAAAACCTATATGTCCCATCTTCCTTTCGGGCCATAACTACCGGACTTGACCATCCGCTCTTCCATAGCTCAACAATGCCTTCGGCTAACATTCGGTTCACTTCATCTTGCATGTTTTTCAGCACCTTTGAGGACACTCGATAATATCTTTGTTTTATCGGTGGGTGTCCCCCGACGTCTATTCTATGAGTGATTCGATCGGTGGCCGGAAGTACCTCAGGAGGGGGCCTAAAAATCCTGGCAACCAACGCGTCTAGTTCTTTTCGCTCCTCAGCTGTAATTTCTCTGAGGCCGCAAGACTGGTCTAATATTTCCGAATTTTCGTGCCTCCTCTCCCCCTCCAACTCTGTACCTTTCTCAGTATAGTGGTGAACTAATTCTGGGTAGTCCGACATACACCAGGTTCGCTTGCTCCCATCGTGTACGATTCCGAATGTGTGTTCCAATAACTCCAGCCTGCTCTTTTCCGGTAGTTGTCAGTCATCCTGAGGGGTCAATTCGGGACTCGAGGAAGAAGGGTTGACCCTTACGCCTTCTCCCTTTTTCGGTTTTCCGAAAAGTTGCCGGAAAGGTCGCATTCTTTCGTTGTCACTTCTTTTTTGCCACAACGGCGACAATAATTGCACCTCCAAATTTTATGACAACCCATTTGGAAGTGACCCTTTTATCGGCAGTTCCAACACTCGACCTCAGAATCATCTTACTGTTTTTTCGAGGTGGATGACTCCGAGCGCCCTTTTAGGGGTGGCGCTGACTTTCCCTCAGAGGATTTTGCTGAATTTCTTCGGTCCCGTGGGCCCCTATCGTTACGTCTATTGAGCTCTCCGGAACAAGGCCTACCCGTGGGCTCTTCTCTACTCGAGTTTGCACCTGATTCACTCTTTTCGCTACTAATGGATGCGATTAGAGTTTTAATCAGGTCGGCTAACTCCGACGAGCTCTGTGCAACTTCCCTATCAACTGATGTCGGGGCGATAGCGACCACAGAACTGCTCTTTTCAGCCTGTAGCCCCTTCCCTTTTTACGCGTTTTCAAGAATAAGGGACTTTTCTGTAAACAGTGGGGCCAGGTACTGCTTTAACGTGGATGCTACGCATTCATATTTCGCCACTAGGACCGCCAGGCTGTTATAGTCGGTAAATTCGTAACGCCTAATAGCCCTCCTAAAATCGGATCTAATATTCGCGTACACCCTATTCATCTGGATCTCGAGATCCATTGGATTAATTGAGAACTGTTATAGGCCATACATGCAGGTCAGGTATTCCGTTACCGCTTCATCTTGGCCTTCTCTGCGTGAGAGGATCTGTCCTTCCAGCCTTTCCTGATAGAAAGTATCTCCAAAGCGGGCCTGAAAATGCCGCTCGCACTGGTCCCACGTGTTCCATCTTACTGGAACCAGTGCCATGCAATGTCCTTTCAAAAGAAGGGCATAGCCACTAACAACTTCTCGTCTGTGAGGAAAGAGGCTGTTCTGCCCTTTTCGACCCGCCACAAGAAGTTGTCCACGCTCGACCCTTTTGTCCGTTAAAACTGACCTTCCACCCTTCTATGATTCTTGTCACGTCCATTGGTTTGCCGAGGAATCGTATGGCTCCTCACCCCCATCCCTGAGCATACCCGCGACTCGTAAAACTTTCCGGTTCAAATTCATATGGACCTCTACGCCCAAACGCATCTTTCTGCGCATTGACCCTATATACCGGTCTTTCATCACACGCGTAGGAGTACCTTTTCTGCATCTCACGATTCAGCTCTCTATTCTGTTGCCATGGCGCCCGATATGGCTCATGTTGGCCCTGTCCGCCCGTACGGACATATCTACTCTTTGCTTCTCTTGGCTCTGAAAAATCTGGGAGCCCGCACCCAACGTAATTTGCGGACCGTTCGATGCCCTTTACTTTTCCATGGCATTTGTTTGCGGTGCTCATGTGGAGCAAATTCTCGTATACCAGGTTCCTGATAATCCCCTGGGTACCGGTAACCCTCTGTTTCTATCGTCCGGCCCTATTTTCCGGATTCGTGGTGCTGAGTCTTTATATTAAGTGGGGCTTGCCTGCTCCGGCTGTACCAGTTGTTCTGCGGACGCGCGTCCCTAATAACTGCTGTAATAAAAATTATCTCTGCGCCCTACTGTTGCCCTCAGACCTACTAATCGCTCCTTGCTCTTAACGCGATATTGCGCCGTCTCCGTAAACCATGTAGCCTAAATATGGGGGCGATTCCTGGCGCACGTCCGTTTAACTGGCCCTAGTCTTAATTCCGCGAGGCCTAATGTCAACATTCGCGAAACGGGAGTCTCCTACACCGCTGGCTCCTATGCTCTCACTAACCGGTGTCGTTGCCCTAGTGGATGGTATCATGCCCCCACCTTCACATATCTCTGTTGTGAACGGGGGTGTACGTTGGTGATAACGCACCCCTTAAATCTTGGTCTCCCCCCAACCCTGGCCAAGGTCAATGCCCATGTGGGGTAGTTTCCAAGATGGTAAACGGCTGATGGAACCCTATTCGCTGTTTTGTACCGTCCGGGGGACCTCGCATCGTCTCATCGGTCCCTTCTATCGATGCAACCCGCCTTTCTAGGACCTTATCCTCTGGGTATCAGAGTACCGCCTGGTTACCCCCGGACGCGCGAAATACCTTCCCATAAGCTTGCGACTGACCTCGTCTACTCCATTCGTATTTAAATTAAGCCCTCTTAAAATTGCCTATAGGACCTCCGCTGTTAGGTCCTTTTCCCAACTAGGTAGTTGCGCCATTACTGCGCCAAGATTGGCCCTAGTTTGCCTATCATGTTCCTCGATCGAGCTTTTTGATGTAACCCCTATCGCATCCGGTGTGTCCCTAAATTCCACGTTCTCCAGTAAATCTGGGTCTTCCCGATTTCCTTCCCCCTCCCCTGAGTCGTAATGATCCCTTATTTAATGGTAGTTTGTGCCGAGAATAACAAAAAATTGAAAGATTGCCCGAAAGGAATAGAATTTTTTCCAAATGGGACCGACTTTTCTTATAACCTACCAGAATACTCTGGATATACTACAAAAAAAAATTTTTTTTTAAGAAATGTACAAGACAATGCAGGTAACACAAATTTCGGAAATAGCTTAAATCCTTAGATTCCTAGAAATGATTGAAAAACTGATTAATCGTTCTCACTCTTTTTCCCTTCAGTTTCCGGGACTCTCAAAAACGATTTTTCCATTTTTAACGTTGCCAGAATTTTCCAAAATATTTCCCCTTATTTACTTTTTCTTTCCAAGTTTTTTTAAACAGGGAGAAAGAAAGATTATTTTGAATTAACTCACTAAATAAATCGATTATTAGGTCTCCTTTCAGTCAGGGGGGTGGGGTGATTAGGGGTGGGTGCACCGGGATAATACCCATTACCTGATTTACTAGTCTGGCTGCACGATGACTGCTATGTAGAGGATGGTACAGGTTATATTTCTTTTATTGCGATTTGCATATATAATCGCTAAAGCGGAAGTCATGCAAGCCTCAAGCACTTATAATCTAAAAAAAAAAACAATGTAAAACCAGGTCGGGTTCACTTCTCTCCCCTGTATCTCGTAAATTCGATTTTTAATCCCCCCCCCCCTCTCTTTCTCTCTCTCTCGAAAAATGACAGCCACACGTTATGCGCCATTTTGTAACCGGATTTTCCAAAATCCCGTGTGCCTACCGCTAGCACGGCCTGACCCGGAAAAGGTCAGGTGGGGTAACCTTGCCACATGACGGCTGCCACTTACCTGCTCGTCACGCCTGAATAGACCGAGTCCTAGGGTCGCACACTTCTGACCCACGAACAACCCTCGAAGTTCCTTTTAATTTATTTTGCGCCAGGTAGGGCCCACCCTACCGGAACCTCCACTACGCTGTCCTGACGTGGCTTAGCAGGAATGCTAACTCCAAATTGACAGGAGACACGAGACATATTACTTAGAACACTCATGTTTTCATAAAAATAAAACTAAAGCCTATTTATTATGATGGAGACAGAAAGAAACAGTTAGGTTACAATTACGGTGCCGGTTGTTAGGCAACCTCCTGACAACCCTCTGAGAACCTACAGTCTAGTTCTAGCTTACTTGTTGTCAGGCTGCTACCATCCTGACAACATATTGAGAATATTTAGACACGCTCTCGAAAATTTTGCTGTCAGACTAAGAACATCCTGACAATAGTCTGAGAATCTACAGGCTAACTCTAATTAAATATTTCCAGGCTGTTCTGATTCACTAGTCCGGCTGGGGATCTCCAGTCCACCCCCTGAGAATCTACAAGCTATTCTGATTCACTGGTCCGGATGGGAGTCTCCAGTCAACGCCCTGAGAATCTACAGGCTATTCTGATTCACTAGTCCGGCATAGAATCTCCAGTCAACCCCCTGCCAATCTGCATGCTATTCTCATTAAATATTGCCAGGCTGGGAACCTCTTGACAACCCCCTGAGAAACTACGAACACGCGGAGAGAGAACACGTCTTCGGGAACCCGCGCACTATTTGGCTAAGATCCACCGGAGACACCGGCGTCCCCTTGATCCGACCTTCACTTTCCTAGTCAATCCCTTGCCAGTTCGTCTGGAGAGGTTAATTCGGCCCAACTTATCAATATTGGTCTTTGGGTCGAACGCCTCTACAAAATTTGGAGCCACCTGGCGGTCTTCGTTGAACTCACGCCACTTCTCGGCAACACTCGCGACAAATTTCCTAGCTATCGCGGAATCGGATCGTAGCGGGAGCGGTACTTGAAACAGGCGAGAAAACGACCACTTACTGTCCAGCCACCTGGCTGCCGCAATCCAATCCTTTCCGTCTATCTTTTCGCTTCAATCCCAGAAAAATCTCTAGTTCGGTTATAGAGATGAGGGTTATGGCCGTTCCCGCTGTTTTTCCGTCAGACCTTGCCGACTTCCTGCGCGGCCTCCTTTGATTGTTTGGTGCCAACTGACGAGCTCCAATGAGGTCTTCCGCTAATGCGCGCCTTACACGGTAGAATCCGCCTCGCCGATTGGCTCTGGCCTACGGACCATTAGGGCTGCTATTGTCTGTGCATTCGTCATCTTTAACATGGCTGTCGGCCACCCCTCTCCTGCCAGAGTGTAGTTGTTCATTTACGTAGTGTTGCAGGGTTGGTTGTGTCGGCTGCGATGGTCCATCTGGTGCTGCTGCTCGCCGGTGGTCGCAGAACTAATGCCTCGTATTACCCGTGCCTGGAGGACCGGCGCAAACTTGGTGCGCAGTCCCCTTATATCCAACCCTTCTACCTATGGATACTGATGGAAGATTACGGTGCTGTCTGCTCCCTGTTTATAACTGTCAGACAGTTCCTATGTTTTGAGCTTGTATGGAACTGGACAAGAGATGATTCCGTCTTCTCTGATTCTCGTCGCTGTGGAGGTTTCGCCTAGGCCCTCTTCCAGTGCCTGCCCCGTCGACGATGATCCCTCACAAACAATGTTTACTAAAATTGTCTGTTCCAGGTTATTTATCTTTTCGCCGGGTTCCCTTTACTACTTTCGCCTAGGTATTCTCCCGTTATTTATACAGTGTTTATCTTTCTTATATAAGTGTTAATAATAATATGTAATTAATACTATTCCTAATAATAGTACAATTATTTGGAGTCGTCTTGAGAGTATTTCTTTTAAAGCGCGTATGTGACTTTTGTCTTACTTGGTTCTGGCTTCGGCGAGACCCCTGAAGTTTTTCTCTATCTTTTTTAATTAAGTACCAAAACTTCATTACAAGGTATAAAGTAAGATTTTGTTTTAAATTAAATTTCTTATTTAAAAAAGATCCTTTTTTGCTCTGCTGAAAATCGAACCGCAGAACATCCAATTTCCGGACGGGTGCTTTTCCTTTGAGCTACTAAAGAGATCGAGAAAAGAATCCTTTTTCAGAAATACAATCATTATTATGCCAGGAGTTAAAAGTAAATTTTTTAAAGGAATCTGTATTATCATCAAAGAATAACATACTTTGTCATCAACTTTACATACTAGATAAAGCAATAAATTGAAAATTGGTTTATTTATATTTTATCTGAAAAAAGATATTCTCCTCGCTCTCCGCTGGAAATCAACCCACAGAACTTCCGATTGCTGCTTGGGTGATTTTACTTCAAGCTGCTACACAGATCTAGAAGAGAATCATTTTTCAGAAATACAAGCATTTTAATGCCAAGAAATCCTAGTAAAATTTTTAAAAGAATCTGTATTATCATCAGAGAATAAGAAGATTTCTTTACGACATTACAGACTAGATAGAGCAATGAATTAAAAATCGGTTTAATTATATTTTTTCTGCAAAAAATCTTCTCCTTCGCTCTACTGGGAATTAAAACACAGAGCTTCCAAATGCAGGTCAAGAGCTTTCCGCTTAAGCTACAAGAGTGATCAAGAAAGAATTCTTTTTCAGAAATACAATCATTGTTTTTCTAGGTGTTACAAGTAAAATGTTTCAATGAATCTGTATTATCATTAGAGAATAACGGAAATTCTTAATGTTTTTTCAGGCTAGATAGAGCTATCAACTAAACCTACGTCATCTCTGGGTCGGAAACTCCGCTTCTCAGGCTAAAATTCAATTGCCCTTTAGAAAATTTACTTTGAAAAAATCTTATCCCGAAGTCCAAGTTCCCTTAATCAACATCAGGAAATTCAGTATTTTCAGTGCTGTAGAAACTATTATTCCATTTTAATTAAACATTATTCTCTTATCTTCGATAGCCCACTGAAATGCGCCCCAAATTCGCTCAAATGTACCACTGATAAAAAATTTCGTACCACTAAACTGTAGGAGTTACTTTAGGCGTGGGGGGGGAGGAGCAGTGACACGCCCCTCTCATTTGAAAAATCAAAATTTAAATCACATTATCTTAAAGATCTTCACATGCTGTCATATGCGCCATAAAGAAAAAAATATGCGCCACATTGATAACCGAGTTATCAGAGATCAAAATAGGGGTGGGGGCTAGCGTAATTTTCATACACTAATAACATTTTTTCAAAGTCGTCATACCCATCTTTCATAACTTTAAATGCGCTCAAATGCGCCACCACTAAAAAATTTCGCGCTTCCTATTTAAAAAATATATATTTCGGAGAGGGGGGGGGGCAGCGTAACACAGATGTTAAATTCTCAACAGTGATATGCAATATAAATTTGAGCACATGGATTCCATGAGGATTTAAACTGGCTCATATGTACCACTTTCGAAATTGACAAAAAACATAATCAACTACTGACGATCCACTTTTCGATGATATCACTAAATAACTTAAATTGCAATCGAAAAATGTATAATGATATTTTCGTATAGGATTTCAAATGCGCTTATATGCGCCACTTTCGAAATTGACCTAAAACCATCGTTATAAATTTTTATACTGCAATTTAAGTTATTTAGAGATATCATCGAATAGTCAATTGTAACAGATGATAATGAGAGGGTTGATTATATTTTTTTTATCAATGTCAAAAGTGGCACATATTAGCGCATTTTAAATCCTATCCGAAGAGTTTTTTGACATTTTTATTTTGCAATTTAAGTTATTTAAAGATATCATCGGGTGGTGAATCAGTAGCAAGTGTCCATTGGGGGGTTGATTATGTTTATTTTGGTAATTTGGAAAGTGGCGCATATGAGCGCATTTTAATCACCATAGGAAACTCCCTTCATCAATGCGGACTGCAAACTTTTTATTTGGTTGGTCATCACTTTGTAAAATTTTGTTACCTCCATATCTTCGGCAATTTAAATCATTTTCAAACAAAATGTATGGTCCATATAAGCGCATTTAAAGACGAACGAATCCATGCCCACAACTTTATATTGCACATCACTGTAAAATCAAAAATTTCATTTTTCAAGTTTTTATGTCTTGAAAACATAAATCTATCCCTTGAGACGTATTTTTATGATTCCAAAACGTGCGGTTTATAACCTCGAGCGTATACCTGCCCTAACAAAAAGGTTATTTCTAACAGTCATAAAAGCTAATCTTTGTTAATGCTTAAACAATCTTGTATATTTTTATACAATATATACAATATACCCACCGATTCTGAATTTTTAAATTAAAAATAACTAATTTGATCACTACAAATTTTTTATTCATCAATTTAAATCTCATTTATGAGCCGAAAAAGGTTCGATAATCTCAGACAAGACAAGGCTCGTCTTGAGTCAAGTAAACGTCGTCTTAGCCAAGACAAGGCTCAACTTAAGACAAGTAAACGCCGTTTTACCTGACGTGGTCATAAAAGTAAAAGGAAGGTCTATGCCTCGACTCAGTTTTGAGACACAGCCAGACATCGATGTCTTGGAGATGAACTCAAGACATAACCAAGTCGAACTCAAGTCGAAGCATTTTTACTAGGGCATTTTAGAAAGATCTGCAAATTTGTCGATGGAAAATTTATTTTCTCCGATGTTATAATTATAACTGTTAAACTAGAAAAAAAACATTTTCTTCTGTAGACAAATGCCTGCTTAATGCATTTGTCCATCAAATATGTTTAAAGAAATAATAAAATTTATCAACTTATTATGAATGTTGCTGAAATTCCCATCAAGTTCCCATCTGAAAAGACTGGCATTAAAAAAACCGAATTTTTCTGCCGCCTAATGCCCGAATAATGCATTTGTTTATCAAATTTGTTTAAAAGATCATAAGATTAATAAACCAATTATGAATTTTGCTGCAAATACCATGAAGTTCCAAATATTAAAAAAATGCACATCGAAGAAAATGAATTTTTCCATCGAAAAATGCCTTATTACTGCATTTGTTCATAAAATGTCTTGCAATATAACTAGAAAAAACGTATGATTATGGAAAATCATAAAAAACATTTTTTAACAAGTAATTTGTTAAAATGTCAGAAATTTAAATTAGATTAAAATCCAAATTAAAAATCCTGTTTAACGTCCAATAATTAAATTGATACAAACTCCTGTTAAAAAAAAGAATCCAACGACGAAATTTGGACCACAACGAATAAACAAAACCGAAAGATTCCATTGTAATCTGAAGAAAAATTCGGACAAAAATAAAAAAGGGGAAAGAAAAATAAGAAGGCAGCCAACCACATCCCCTTCCTTCTCTTTTTCTTTCTTTCGTCTCTTTTGGTTTTATTATCATCCAATTACAATAAAATAACATTAAAAATGCAAATTGAAAATAAATAAAATTGCATTACCAATGTTTCGGTACACGTACAATACACTTATCAAGGCAAGCAAAATCTAAATGGTAGAAATTAACAGTACTCATGGAAAAGTACTCTCTCTTTGATACCTGAGAATCGAATGAGGGTCAGTAGGCCAATATGTTGTTAAAACTATATAAATATCTGTCAATATTACATTTTTTTGTTTTTCTATATAAATTTGTTTAATTTTTTGTTTTTAAATATAAAGCATTTCCATGAATTCCCTCTTCCTCTCATTACTTTCGCTATGCAAAATTTGAACATTATCCCAGTCAAACTCATGATCAACATCAACAAATGCCTTCCCAGTGGGCACCAAGTTTGGCGACGTCTTTACGACATCGTTACGATATCGTGACGATAATTTACGACATCATATGTCCATGTCGTTAAGGTGTCTTTACGATATCGTAAATGAGTCGTATGATCTGACGATGTCTTTGCAATATCGCAAAGACACCGAAACTACATGGACATAGGATGTCGTAAAGTTGTCGTAAGGATGTCGTAACGATGTCGTAAAGACGTTGCTACATTTTGTGCCCACTGGGTTTGTATGTCTGACAAGAACACTCTTGTAACAGCGTCCCAAACGAACATCACTTTTTTGCTCCTCTATCCTAGTGTTGAGAAGTCTGCCAGTCTGTCCCACGTAATTCATCTTACAGATCCTGCAAATGATCTTATAAACAACCCTATTGGACACAAAATTTGGCGACGTCTATAGGACATCGTTACGACGTCTTTACGAAAACTTTACGACGTCCTATGCCCATGTCGTTAAGGTATCTTTACGATATCGTAAATGAGTCGTATGATCTGACGATGTCTTTACGATATCGAAAAGACACCGAAACGACATGGACATAGGATGTCGTAAAGTTGTCGTAAAGATGTCGTAACGATATCCTAAAGACGTCGCCAAATTTTGTGCCCACTGGGACGCCACCCTTTCCAAAATTATCTAAACGATCTTTGCAAAAATTTATCACTAAATCCATTTAAAATGGTATACGGAAAATAGTATGAATTTAAATTTTTTTAAAGATATGTTCAATCGTTTTAGAAATTTGACCAAAAAATAAAAGAACAAAGGTATTAAACGAACTATATTCCTTTAACTCTTTCTGATTATCAGCAAGCAAATTATTACTCTGTTTATCTTTGATTTGTTGAGCTCTAATTGCGATATGTTTCTTAATTAACTTTTGTGGATAATGATTCAGAAATAGGATATTCCTAACAATATTCAAATTTCTTGTGTGAAATGAAAAATGGGACAAACCTAGAGCTCTGTCAACTAAGTTTTTGATTACTGCAATTTTGTTTTGAAAAAGATGAGCAGAAAGGAAATTTAAAATTCTACCTGAATATGTATTTTTTCTATACGAATTGGTAATAATATTACCATCCCAACCCTTAATTACTTCTATATCCAAAAAACTGATTCTATTATTCTGTTTTATTTCATGAGTAAATTGAAGTTTTTGATGAAAACTGCTAAAAGTATCAATGACCATCTGCAATTTTTCTAGAGGAACACATAATAAGGTATCGTCGACAAACCGAAAATTAAAAGGCAAAAGAAAATCTAATTTCCCAATAACAAAAAGCTCAAAATCTTCCATCACTATTTCTGCTAAAATCGGAGAAATTACCGAACCTATGGAAGTGCCAGACCCCTGTCTATAAAAAGATCCATTAAATTTAAAATAAGTTGATTCTATAATAAAAACTATCCCTATATAGAATTTTTTATTTTAATTTTATAATAGAATATTTTGTTTTTGTTTATTCGTTGTGGTCGAAATTTGGTCGGTGGATTCTTGTTTTTAACAGGAGTTTGCATTATCAGCTCCTCTTCAAAGTTTTTTCTTTAAATAAAGTAAAATTTTTAATAACAAAATTTTTTTAAAGAATGCTTATTTTTTTAAAAGAGACAATGAAACTACGTCTGTTTTAATATCAATGCATGTTATGAATTGTAATAACATACATTTATAGAAATGATATACAAGTTAAGATACAAATTCGAGTGCGAAGAACGAGATACATGATGAGAATGTATTCGTTAAAGCTGAACGAGCTATAACAAAAAACAAGTCACTATCACCAAATTACTATTGTCCGTGTTTTGACATTTAGTTTTAGAAAATTTATGGATGTCTGGAATATACAAAGACCGATCGCGGAGCGCGAGATAAATATATCATCGAGCGCGAGAACCAACAGTCGGGCGCCCTAAGCGCGCTCAAACTTGCAAACGAAATGGGCATATTTTTTATTTTTACTTGCACAGCAAGATACTCGTGTTTAAATAAGGTGCAAGGTCGATACGAAAAAGCACAATTTTCTTCTATTTGAATTTGACTACTAACTAACTGATTCTCCTCCATATTTTTAGTTTTTTAATAATTAGCCTAAACCTCACTCGCACAATGAGGTCTTAACATTTAAAATAAGTGCAAAGTCGTTACGAGAAAGCACAATTTTCTTTTATTTAAATTTTAAATAATCTACTCCATGAAGATCTTAAAGGAAGTAAAGTAATTAATACTTTGTTGATTCAAAATTTAGAGTTTGATCATGTGCAACTAGGTAACCATCGTTAAATGGAGTACAGAGTTATTACAATAATCACATACGGTTATGTAATTGATTTTTCAAGATTCCCAACAATTTTCTTTAATTCACAATCAAAAATGTAATAATGCACAACAAGGTCTCCATCGTTAGATGCAGTGCAGTCTCGTTATAAAAATCACAAACATTTAATTAATTAATTCTACAATTGATTTTTCAAAATTTCCCACAATTTTCTTTAATTAACCATCGAAAAAGCAATCATGCACAACAAGATATTGATCGTTAGATGGAGTGCATCCTCGTTACAAACATCACACTCATTTTTTCTTTTTTTTTTATTCGAAAATCCCCACCAACTCACGTTCATTATCCAAAATCCAAAATTAATGAGGATAATTTCCTAAAGATAAACGAGAATCAGAGACGAGTAGCTGTCCTGGAATCAAATTAGTAACACGCCAATTTATAATTAGAAACTGTGTTCATTGACAGTTTTCCTTGAATTGAGCAGCAATTAACCAAGCACGTCAGTCTTTAGTGAAGCTCTCGGAAGAAAAAGACCTGGTAACGATGCTGGAATCAATATATAAAGTGCATTGGTCCCACTCTATCCCCTCTTATTGACTGAGTCAGGAGCGTATCAATAGAAATATTCGCCTGTAGCTTTATTATTAAATTCCAATTATAAAAATAGAACAAACCGTTTCAGCGAGGAAATATGAGAGTCTCTAAAAATATTTTTAGAGTCACGTCGTTACATAAAGAGCCGTCGTTTGAGAAATCACGAATACCTTTTTGGGTCCTGCTCGGACATCGGATTCCAGGAATAGTACGAGGGTAGTTCAATAAGTCCTTAGAATGAAGTATAAAAACAATTTTTTTTGGGTAATTTTTTTTTTATTTTTCAACATAATCTCCTTGGAGCTCTATACACTTGGTCAATCGCTTTTCAAGTTTTTTTAATCCTTCAGAAAAGTGCGTTTTTTACCTAAGGATTGAAAATGAATTATTGAAAATTGAAAGACCTATAAATTTAAATTTCGAAACTAAATCGTTTAAGATTTTTCATGTAACCGTTGATTCAAATACTGTATACTGTTTTCATTATAAGTATCTATTGTAAAATTTGATATTATAATATTTATTTTTACAGCAAAACAATTAAAAACTATGAAAATCTCATATCTTGCATACATTTGATGCTCGGTAACACTAACATTTTTTTACTTATAATTAATCTAATTAATTAATTAATCTCCTTATTTAAATTCAGAGAGTATTTTTTGACCCAGAGAAACAAACTGTAGTGACACGCCAGTTGGAAAATAGAAAAAAAACAAGATTTTGATAAACCACCCATACATATCTTTATAATGGAAACAATGTCCAAAAAATGTTATTATAAATCGTTTATATTGGCGTTCAAAGTTTTCAGTTTGTCTATATGTCACGTACCCTAAATATTCGCAGGCACTTTCAAGGGCCGTACAAAGTATCAAGGGATTTCAAAAGATATTAAAGGATTTATGTGCTTTTATACATTCGTGTTTTTATGACAATCACGCTAAGTACACTAAAAAATATTTTTGAAATTTCCCTGCGTTGAGAATCACCCATATATAAAAGTACATATATTTATTTATATTTACGGCAATTATCAAGAGCAAGAAGCAATGAATTAACGAGCCAGAGCCCGATTTTGGTACTGCGTCTAGTCGAATTATTTTGCAGACCACTACTGACAATTTTTTATTATATTTGATATAGTAATAATCAATAGTTGTTTAATTTACAAAAACAAAGTTTTGTTTACAATATATGGAACATAGTTACATAATTCAATTGTCTTTGAACGGTGAATTCATTAACTGCACTGACCTGCGCTTGCCCATGTTATATTATATTCAGGATTAGCTATTGCCTGAATTTTTAGCGTTTTTGCGTCCTCATAGAAGAAGCTTCGTTTAGAGAGGCATTTATTTGACTTTCTTGCAAACTAACAAATTTAAATATTGTATTTTCTGAAAGGAAAATCATTTATTGAAAAATAAATGAAAGTTACCAATTTTTGCATTGTGATCAAAGTCAATATAGGTTTCAAAAATATAAATTATTTTAATGTTGGAAAAGCTTGTGAACCACTTCTTGACATCTGTGATGAGTTTATAGCGTTGTTCGTATCTATAAAAGCAAATTTAGTTGGAAAACCGCAGTTTTATTTTGATTCTCGCAATATCCATTTAGAATAGTAAAAACAGAACTAATATTATATTTGTTCATAGATATTTTAAGTATCATTCTATCATTGCTCTTTGACTACATACAAAATATTCAATTTTATAAAGATGGTAACAAATTCCCCGGGTCTAAGCGGTTCCTAATTAAAGAAAAT
The DNA here is from genome assembly GCF_010883055.1 of Belonocnema kinseyi. Classification (NCBI taxonomy): domain Eukaryota; kingdom Metazoa; phylum Arthropoda; class Insecta; order Hymenoptera; family Cynipidae; genus Belonocnema; species Belonocnema kinseyi. The sequence goes on from NC_046665.1 coordinate 95,586,894, forward strand.
GTTCATCTTTTTATAGGAAAGGATTCCTTTGGTATTTTTTTTAATTAATATGCGATACTTGAAATTCTATTAAACCAAGCTGACGTAATTCAATATTCTTGCCTCTTCAAAATTATTTCGAAATAAAAATATTCAAGAGTTTATTAACACGTCTTACTTTTCAAATTACTGTCAGAATTCGCTCGAAGTGGTTTGACTCAAAGGTGCAAATTTCAAAATTATATTTCCTTATTTTGTCTCTAGAATGTCCAAGAACTATTGTCCCACAAAAGCAAAATTTTTACACTAGCCGTTTTTGAAAATCCAGTTTTGATGTCTGAGAAGCGACCAGATGCTCTTTTTCTAAATTGTCTTAGGTTAGCGGGGTAAACCAACGTTTAAGATGTTTTACAAAAGTTGATGAATGTTAAAGTGTACATCACCTTACCCATAATGGTCTTCAGATTAAGTTTCAATGTCACTTCAAGGTCATGACGATTTTTCTTAGATTGAACTCTGTGCTCGGATGCTTTTTTTTAGACTTCAGGCTGTGTCTTGTTGTCACTCCCCCCCCCCCCACACACACACCCGGAGGTTACACTTATTTCGGATAAGATGTAAAGACTGTGACTATGTACGTGCAAAATTGACAATCTTGACAATATCACTTCTTTGTGACTAGTTACAAAAAAAAGACACTTTGTCCCAGTGTCCCCAATGTTGGGAACTTTTAAAACTGCTCTTGCGTCACGCCGATAACCCGATTGGTCACTTTTGGCACACTGATTTTGAATGATATAAAAATTCAGATTTAATATTGATAATAAAAAATGATTGAGAAATGCCCAAATCGAATTTTCCTAATTCTAAAATAAGATTTTGGAGTGACAGGCACAAAAAATTTGATTCTAATGAAAAAGAGATAATGAATTCTATGTTCAGAGAAATAAATCAATTTTGTTTGCCCCAATGATTTGATTTGATTGTTCGTAGGATTAAGAAATTACTTTAAATGCATTTTCCAAACATTATTTATCGTAAATATTTAATCTGAATATTTATATAATTTAAAATCAGCGCGCTAACAGTGACCAATAGAGTTGAAGGGGCGACGCAAGCGCAGTTTAAGTATGCAGTTCCCAATATTAGGGACACTGTTTTGACCTTAATTTAAGAGTTACCCAGGAACAACGGCGTGGACGTAGTAAGTTTTGTTTTCTTTGGGGTGCTTTCTTGTCTTGAGTTCCCCTTGCCTCTCACATTTCGGTTGGTTGATTAACATGAGTCCCCTTGCCTCCCACCATTGCTGCCAGAGTTACAATTACAAAGAAACTGTCCGACGTGCTCTCCATTGGCTTGAAGACACAAATGTAGACGTCTTTCAAAACCGTCCATCAGATCTTCTCTTGTTGTAGGTCCCTGAACAAAAGCTACATTTTTAATATAACCCTGTAAAAAGAAATCCAGTGAGGTAGGATCTGGTGAGCACCATCTGGTTAGAGCTAAATTCTTTGTCTTGTTGGTAAGTCAACGTTTTCCGATAGTCGAGGTAAATGGTCCCTTCAAACTCTAGGTGTGTCTATCAACGTTTCCATAAAAAAGTAGGGTCCAATAAAATGTCCATTTACTATTCCGCACCACACCATAACACTTCATCGATTTTGATGATCTATCGGTCCGCGCCAGTGAGGATCTTCGTCCGACCAATAATGACAGTTATGTCTATTGAGCTGTCCGTCACTGTAGAATTTACTTTCATCTGAGAAATGTACATATCGAAAGAAACTAGGATCATTCTATACCATTTGCAAAGCCCATTGACAAAAATTAGTACGCTCAAAAATATGATGGGGCTTTAAGGCTTGCGTTAGAGTAATGTGGTAAGCATGATAGTTCAGAGATCTTAAAATCCTTGATACTGTACTTTTTGGTACACTCATCTCTTTTCAATTTCTCTAGTACTGATTTGTGGATCAACTTGCACAGCTACTAGAACAGTTACAACTCGTGTATCATTTTCGTTGTGCTCATGATGTCGGCGCTCACGAACAAGAATCCCATTGCGAGCTCTCTCAGTCCAACTACTTATTCTTAAATTTTTAGGATGTCTTCTGTCTGGAAATCGTGAACGTGACATTCTATTAAAATTAGTATCAAATCAACGATTTCAGTAGGTGAGTAATCAGCCATAGTGTGAAATTTCTTTGGAAACTATGAAAATATCGCAACAATTAACAGTACCTAATTTTTTCCTAATGATTAATTATTCAAATTACGAATATTGAATCGACAGTAATTAGAATTTTGAAATAATAAGTTTGTCCTATCTGAAGCTCCGAACAAGATCATTATATAAATAAAGAAAAAAGCTTAACACCAAATGGTAATGAAGCCGTAAAAAAGCATCAATATCAGGTAAACAAATGCCACAAGATGGAGTATGCAGTGTGTAGTGTGTTGTTAAGGGACCATTTACCTAGACTATTGGAGAAGGCTGACTTAGCAACAAGACAAAGAATGTAACTTTAACAAGATGGTGCACCGCCACATTTTCCACTCATCGTACGTTAGTTTTTAAACTTCAATTTCAATGAGAGATGGATTGAACGAGAAAGTCCATTCGAATGGCCCCCATACTAACCAGATCTAACACCACCTGATTTCTTTTTATGGGGTTATGTTAAAAATGTAGTTTTTGCCAAGCGACCCACAACAGAAGAAGAAAAGACAAAGCGCCCGCCTAATGAGAGTGAGGCTCCGTGAACGGTGCTTTGACGTTTGGGCTTTTTTTCACGGATCCGATTCGGGTAGCTTGCTCAGCCATCTCTCGAGAAACTTTTCTGAAAACTGTGGACGGTCTTGAAAGACGTCCACGTTTGTATCTTTAACCCAATGGAGAGTACTTCGAACAGTTACACCATGGCCGATTGCAACACTGGTAGCAATGGTGAGAGGCAAGGGGACTCAAGTTTATCAACCACCCAAAACGTGAGAGGCAAGGGGAACTCACGACAAGAAAGCAACCCAAAGGAAACAGAACTTGCTACGTCCACGACGTTGTTTCTGGGTAATGCTAAAAGTGAAGACAAAGTGTCCTTTTTTGGAACTATTTAAAGAGAAGTGACAATGTCAAGATTGTCACTTTTGTTACTACATAGTCATAGCCTTCACATCTTATCCGAAATCATTGTTATTGTCTGGGTGTATTTGAGAGGGTGCTGTGCTAACAAACCACAACCTAAAGTCTACAAAAAATTTCATCCGGGCACAGAGTTCAATCTAGGAAAAATCATCTAGACCTTCAAGTGATCTTGAAAATTGATATGAAGGTCATAATGTTGAAGGTGATGTACACCTTAACATTTCATTAGCTTTCGTAAAGGATCTTGAACGCTTGTTTACCCCGAAACACAAAGACAATTCAGGAAAAGGGCATCTGGTCATTTCTCATACATTGGACCTTAATTTTTTACCTTTCCAAGGTCACAAAAACTATTTTTCCAACGGCACTTTTGACGTAAAATCACCCGCTCTTTTTAAATCCTGAGTCAAAAAAGGAGTTCTCATTTAAGAAAAGTATCTTACCTCCATTTGACCTTGAAAATTGACCCGTCAAGCTGAGAAAGCACCCATGTGTAGTCTAAGATCCGAATATAGAACGATCTTCAACAAATCGTTTACGCGATGAAAATTATTTTATATCAAAGTTAATATGTTAAAAAATTTATCATGACTAAGTTGCCTAAAAAATGTAAACCAAGTCCTTTTTTCCCATCATAATTATTGGGTTGGCTGATATAAACAGGTAAGTCAATACTAATATTTTTCAGCAAACTGTTTACGCAATAAACCTTATATCAAAGTAAAGATAAATTATTGCGAACACGATGATATAAGGTTGTTTGCGAAAATCTGTTTTGAATTCCGTTTGTCGAGTTTTGAAACGCGAAATATTGGTGCGAATAAAGATTTACGACATAGAGGGCCGAGTGAACCTCGTGGTTGCGATAGAGGAGGACGCAGCATTGTAATTACGAATTTTGGAGCAGATGGTCTTAATTTTTAAAATAAGGAAACGAGCTACTACGTATCGTTGTTACTTTTATTTTTAAAAAAACATTTATATACTTTAATTATTACATATAATATATACGATATATACACAAATATAATCAATTGATTTGAAATTTTTTTATTTATATTAAAAAAGAAAATTAAATATGCTCCAAAATAATGGTTGGCATTTAATACTCTATCGATATCCTTTTTATTTTGACAGACAAACAACATACGCACTCATTTTCATACGATGAACGAACTATACGTAGCTGCAATGTTGCGTCCTTATATCATCGTGTTCGCAATAAAATTATCTTTATTTTGATATAAGGTTTATTGCGTAAACAGACTGGTGCAAAATACTAGTGTCGACCTATCTGCTTATATTTGCCAACCCAATTGTTATGATGGAAAAAAATAGACAACCTAACGCTTGCATATTTTATAAGCTTTATACATTTGATTAGTACATACTTTGTTTTTTTAACGAACGATTGCAATTTTTAAAAGAATTCGCTTTTGATTTTTTAATTAAGCATAGCCTTGATTGAACTTTTTTAGGCAACTTACTCACGATATAGTATCTTAAATATTAATTTTGATATCAAACACTTTTCATCGCGTGAGTTAATGCGGGAAAATGGTTTTATATAAGTCAGTTACACCAGCTCTCCCGACTCTTACTATTCGACTCTTCTATAGCCCACTAAATTGCTCCTTAAATGCCCTCAAATGCGTCATCGATAACAACTTTGGCGCCAAAAAACTGTAAGAGGTAAATCAGGTGTTACGCGGGGAGAGGGAGGGCTATCATCAAGCTATCCTATTTTAAATGTCAAAGTTTAAATTACATGGCCGTAAAGATCTTCAAATGTGTTCATATGCGCCATGAAGAAAAATTTTGCGCCACATTGATAAACGAGTTATCAGCGATCTAATTGGAGGGGGGCCGACATCGTTTTTCTTAACTAATAACATTTTTTCAAATCTATCACAGTTATCTGACATAACTTAAAATGCATTCAAATGCGCAACTACTAAAAAATGTTGCGCTCAATAATTAACAAAGATATCATATTTGGGGTGGGAGCAGTTTGAAGTAGGTGTTAAATCTTCAACAGTGATATATATGTAATTTCAAGTTGCGGACATCGATTCATTCGTCCTGAAATTCGCTCATACCCGCTATAATTTTTTTATCTTTTTTTTTGAAAATCTAGAAAATTACCCAAAATATAGACGTAAAAAAATTTCACAAATGATGACCAACAAAATAAAAAGTTTTGAATCTGCATTGATGAGGTAAATTTTCTATGGGTTTTCAAATGCGCTCATATGCGCCACAAGAAAAATTGTTTAGCCACATTGATAACTGTATTTTCATTCGTGAAATTTTATTACCTCTATATCTATTGAAATTTTAAAGATTTTCAAAAAAATTTATGGCGCACTTGAGCGTATTTAAAGACGAATGAATCCATGTTCGAATTTTTATATTGCATATCACTCTTAAAGACTTAACACGTGCGTTACACTCCTCCTATATAATATCCTTGTAATTAGCTAGCGAATTTTTTTTAGTTGTGGCGCATTTAAAGTTATGGCAGATAGCTTTAATGAATCAAAATTTTCTTTTAGAAAAATGACGCCCGCCCCCCATTTTGATCGCTGAGAACTCGTGGGCGTTCACAGAAATGTTGTTTTATATATTTTATTAAACACAATTTTTGTAATTGAAACGTAAAATCGATTATTTGCCTAGACTATCTCAAATTTAAAAAGTTGACCCTCTGTTCTTACTTTGTTAAGTGCGTGAAACATAATTTCTTTCGACTAGCCTTTTTTGCTATTTTTCTTAATTTTTCATAATCAATTCAATAAAATAATTATATAGATAATTTTCCATTCTAAGTATGAGCAACTTTCGTAATTTAAATAAATAATTTGTTAGGTGCAATGAAGTTCCTATACATCAGTGTAGACTCCACCAATTAATTAATTCGTAGCATTTTAATACTTTTTTTTTGTTGACACTAGTTCCAGTGTGGCGTGCTTATCGTAAATTAATTCAACCTGCTTTTGATCCTCAAACTCTACGATCATTTGTGCAAATTTTCGATAAACATTCAAAATCAATGGTTACAAAACTGGAAGAAGAACTCGATGGAGGTGAATTCGAATTTCGCTCCTATTTGGTATCTCTTTCTTTCAACATTGCTTTAGATAAGAGAAGCTAAGATCAATGGTACATAATTCTATTTTATGGATGTGCTTTCGATGTTATGTTTTATGTAGACAGGTATAAGGAAATTAATTTATCTAACATTTTTACATAGACCTTGTGTTTTAAGGCATTGTAACATAACAATTATCCGATTCACACCTTATTTATATTTTTTTTCGGCAAACTCACGACCACTATAATAATGTGAAAATGGTGGGGAGGGTGGGAGGCCGGTGGAAGTTCCGTTATGAACTGAGATAATATTTAAAACCTATTCCACTATTTTAGCTCTTTTTAAAAAATAGTGTTTTAGCCTTGTTGTCAAATCATTTTTCCTTTTCTCCCCTTTTTTTATTTTTCACTTAAAGTCGAATAAAACCTATAGAATCCAATAAGAAAATCCAACTATTTTTGATTAAAAGTTAATTTTGTTTGGTTATAAGTATATTATATTTTTAATTTATAATTCATCTTGATTGTTTGCAATTTTTACTATTTGTTAGAAAATCAGATTGTTTTGTTAAAAATGCTTATTGATCATTTATATTTCATTTAAAAGGATTTACTTCAGATGATATACGTGAATTTTACCTTATCTTTACGCTTATCTAATGTAACGTATGAGCATTTCAACCCCTATTTTCAACAGCTTTTTTCCATGCTTAGGAGTTTTCAGACTTTTTTGAACATTCTTCTTCTATAAACCACTTAGAGTGTACAAAGTTCCATAGTATGGTTCGGGTCTGTTGAGAGCTTTGATAGCTTTACTTATGCAAGCATATCTGCTTTATTATTACCATAAATGTTTTATGTCCAGGAACCCATATCAAGTAGATCCAGTTTTTCCGAATACTACGAGAAGCTTTTGCAGGCAACTTCAGACAAGTCTGGATGCAAACTTTTTCGATTGGAGAACTCTCAAAGCAGCTAGACTATCGAAATATACGTAAAGGTGGTGATTACCGAACCTACGTTAATGAGTCTCCTCCAGGAACATCTTGATAGCCACGATTTTAGCTTAAAATACGGTATGAAATTTTCCTAGTACGATTCTTAATTCCGCTTCCTCATGACCGTCCATCTCCAACAATACGTTAATCATAAATTCGGGCAGATTAAAGAAAGCGGCATTTCTATGACCCATCCTTAGGAAGAGTCTGTATGCAGCCGCCCCAGCCCTCTACCCAATAAGAAGGTGCAGTGGCAGCATGCCTAAGATACTCCAATGTGGCTAATGTGGATATTTTTATTGGTCCCGAAGTGGCCAGGCAAAAGTCCTTTTGTAGGCTGTTCAGTTGTTTCCTGGAATTAACCATACTGGTTCCTGCCAGGCAGATCAATAAGGCATAACTCTTAATTTGTCTAATGATTTCAGTGAATAACCAGTATACTACCTTGGGTGAAAGTGTCCATATTTTTTAAATTGCCCCTCTGCTTCCACACATGTGCCTTGCCCATGTTTACTACCGAACCAACATGTGGTTTCCCGATTATTTTAGGTTCAAATAGGACTCCCAAATAGTTTGCTGATGTTGAACAGTCAACTTTCTTACTATAGAATGTAGGGTTTAAGAGGTCAGGTAGTTTCCCGGGTCTCTTAAAAAACAATTTGAATATATACCACTTATCTCATGATCGTAAGACGTGGTTACGACTGACATTTCACCACGATTTCGCTGAGAGCCGGTACAATTTTTCACCAGGCATATCTGGGTTGTATCTCGGATGTGCTACCATCGTTGCACCACTCTTCAAACATTTTGAGAGCGGTTTGAATGAGTTCGACTAATTAGTCTTAGTACTAAGTACTTCACACGTAGAGTTAGTGCTTTAACTAAGTACTTTATGTATTCCTGTTACTAGAATGAAAAGGTCATCTACATATCTATCAATATGAAAACATGATTTATTTAGTCTATGAATCAAATCATCGGTGAAGAGTACCCTCAGACTGGGGGATAAAACTCTTTCCTGCGGACATCCCTTCTTACCTTCGCTATCACGTTTCAATCGTAGAGCGAAAATTGGGCAATCCTGCCTCATAGTATAGAACAGTATCTATCCCATGTTCTTCAGCAATATCCTCTGTACGTCCTACTTTTCGATTGCTGAGCGAAATGCATGAAGTATGTCAAAAGTGGATTTTTCTTTGTGAGAAGCAAACTGATTATAATGAAGGGGTTTATCCCGGAGGATTTCTCTATTCATATGAAAATATGCTCATTGGTCTGAATGATTTTCTCTCATAGTAGGAGTCTCTCCCGGGTTTTAATATACAGATCGCTGTGACTTTCTTCTATGCCATAGGAATAGGCGAACAAAACAATCTAATTTTTTTGGGCAGAATTTTACCGCGATTTCTCTCCTCAGAGGTCTTAAGCCTTTTATTTTATTGTATTCAATAATTAACAGAACCCTAGAACTGAAATTGGCGCGAGGTTTCAGGCTTTGGTTATAGCCAGATATAATTCTTAATTTAACTGAAATGTCAAAAGATTTTTACAAAATAATTGCAAGTATGCACGATATACGACATTCTGTAAGCAATGCACAACATGATATACGCATAATTTAATTGAAGTAGTTTCGCATTAAAATATATTACGCTTTTTCATTTTTCTAGATAATTTCGAAGAAAAGAATTGAACTGGAAAAAGGTGATGAAGCTAAAAATAGTAAAAACAAAATTAGGCTATAATTATATATATAGGTATATAGGTATATGAATCGTAAATAATAATATGGACGTGTTCATCTTATATATCCCTATTTCGAATGTAAGCAATATACGACTCTCCAATGCGTTTTGTCTACAGGTATTATGCTCTCACATTTTAGCCAGAAATGGGACTTACGAGGGGTGTTAGTTGAAGTTTCTCAGTTTTTTTCAATAAAGAAAACACTTAATCCTCCAGGGAATGTCAAAAAAAATTTTATTCAAAATATTGACCATTGGATTCTGCACATTTTGCCAATAACCTTTTTACGACACTAATTATTAGAACGCTTACGCTCATAAAATTTTTTATTAAATTATAGATTTGTATATCGACTCTTGATAAAGACCCGCAGTGTTGGACGAAACGTTGAGGATTTTTAAAAGAAATAAATATGTTTTTCACATGTTATTTCGAATGCTTTTATTTTGATTTTATCATTGAGACCGTAAGACCGAATATTTGCTGAATTTAGCTAAAATACTGATTAAAAATTTAAACGGTCGAAGAAAGGAAAAACAGTTTGGATCTGCTGTATCTACAATTGTTTTGTATATTTGTTAGTTGCATTCTTAAACTAAGGAAGATAAACGTTGCACCTAATTCTTAAAAGTTGAATTTCCATTTCGAAAATTAATTTTCAAAAACAATAAATCATTCGGAAAAACCTCGGCGGCCCAAGCGATGAACACAAGCCTAGCAAGGGAGTTGTTCACCTCCGGAGAGTCGTGGGACCGGTACCTCTAGAGAAGAAGGTTCTCTAAGTACTTAAAGCTGTTGCTCTTGGTGGTTCGAAACCCACCTTAAACTGTAGGTCCCCATTCCATCACCAAATAAGTTTGTGGGGTATGTGTAAAGGAATAGGGAAGAAGATATCAGAAGACTGTAAACCCTTAAGGGACACATGAGAAGCCTCCATTCCAGAAAAAATGTAAAAGTTGATGATTTGACTTAAATTTTTTTAAATCAGAAACAGTTGGATTTAATCCAAAGGTCGAATTTTTGACGAAATACATGCATTTTAAACCAAATAATGAAATCTTTCACAAAAAAGATACATTTCATTTATTATTATTTTGAAAATTTTAAAACCTTTCAAATAAAAGGCATGAATTTTGCATGTAAACCATCAACTGAGAACAAAAATTCTTAATAAAGTAGTTAAAATTTCAAACAAGTAGGAGAATATTTTACCAAAAAAGATCAATCCATTGTAAAAGTAGTAATTGTTGATATTTCAAGCCAATAAATTTACAAATTAGAGTATGAATTTTTGACAAAATAATTTAATGTTTAGGCAAAAAAATTAATTTTAAATCTAAAATTGTATTTTCAAACTAAAGCCTCTACATCTCTAGCAAAAGAGATGAATATGTTAATTAAAAATACGAATTTCAGCCAGAATTAAAATTACAAGTTAGGAGGAGGAGGGAGATCCATGTTCGCACGACGAGTAGTAAAACTATGATCGTAGGCCATGGTTTTGCTACTGCGTGAAAAACCAAGGCTGAGGGCCCTGGTATCTTTCTCCTCATCCTGTGAACATTAAATTACCTGCGTGAAGACGTATCTAACTATACAACTGATGTAAGATATTTTATTCAAAGCCATCATATGCTATGGGCCTACAGAACTCCCTGAGAATTGAGCTTCCGAAAACCCTTCACGGAAATGATGCGAGAACGTCCTATGAAGTAAATGTTTTTTTGATAATGATGATGATCACTGTCCGAACATTCTTCTGTTTTATTTTCTCCGTTTATCAAATTTTTTGAAAACCAGCTGATATTTAACCTTCAATTTTTCAGGTCGATTTTAACTCTATCAAAGAAAAAATTTTTTCTCTATAAAGGATGAAATGCTATAAAAATTCTGTATAAAATGAGCCCTGGATGAAGCCTATTTGACTATTTTTCAAGTAGATGTTTCAAGAAGTGTATATTTCAATGTTTTCTAAATTTTGCAATAACTTCCTTAATGTTCAATTTTAATGTTCTTGCAATTCGATAAGCGAATTTTCAAGATTAATAATCATAAGCTTTTATGGTACTGTGAAAAAATATCTTCAAAATGAGCCAAAGAACATGATATGATATTTTTGTCAGCTGGCGCCGAAAATTTAATAACGAACATGGATCGATTCTCGAAGTCAAGAAGAACCATGTCAGGCCTCCAGTGTGCAACAGAAACAATTGGCGAGAATATAAAATTCCAGTATATGTGGCACTTCTTATTATCGACAATTGGCTCGATTTAACTAGGAGCATTTAGAGGAGCGATATTAAGGTTGATTCCGTAAGAGTTGCAGAAATGGTAATAAAGCACTTTTAGTGCCGCATTGTGCGTCTGGATGTAGGTATTTCCCGCATGAATTGTACAACTAGATAGTATGTGCACCAAATGCTCGGGGTGTGCATGGAACGCCCTGCCGCTATCATCAGGAATGTCTTAGCTCAAAATGTGGCGACATTATTTTAAGGTGGCAATGACACCGTCTTGACATGCCAAAATGAAAACCTCCGTGCCAGACTTCAATCCGGGTGATTTAAGGGGAAAAAAATTAGCTCACACAACATTGACTGATCCTTTACATTTCTGTGAGAGATGCCGTACATCCTCTTTTCAAGGAGCTGTTCACGAAAGTTTTTCTCTTGTATTTTCTTAATCCGGGCTTTCAGGAGTGAGTACTCGAGATAGATAAGATTTGATGCATTTTGCTCACCCCTATTACTGAAGTTAAGTCCGAGTGTTTCAGCAGCCCCCTCTGCTGCTTTGTACAGAAACGCTCCTTTGCCCACTTCTTCGTGCTCCCTGAATATTTAAAGAAGAGGGTCTCTTCCATTTGCGACTCTACGTGCTGTACCCAGAATGATTCTGTTGTGAAGACATTCGAAATTCAATATTCCGCGACCACCTTGACGGCGTGAGATGCAGAGTCGCAGAACGGAAGAATTTAGATGCATGCTTTTGTTCATATGCATAACCTTTCGTGTCCCGATATTCAGTGATCTGAACTCGTTCTTCGTCCATGGTACCACTTCAAATGAATGGAGTACTACTGTGACGGTAAGCACGTTCCTTGTAGATATTTGTTCCTCGCCGACAGTTCGGAAGACCAAATTTGCCGGATGAGACGTTTGCATCTGCTTCGGAGAGTGTCGTTTATAGTTGTCACATCCTGAATGCAGCTCTGTGGCACGCCCAGGTATGTATAAGTCTCTCCAGCGCAAAAGTGTCGTATAGCTCTTTTATCGACGAGCTCAGGGTCTTCAGGGATGCCATTAAGTTTTCCATGCTTCAAATAAACCTTGGCGCATTTTTCTAACCCAAATTCCATTCCCATTTCCTTAGTATATCGTTCGACATTCCCTAGAGCTAGATGTAGTTGCTCTTGTTTTTCAGCAAAAATCTTAAGATATTTCAGGAAAAATACATTACGGTTAGAAAGAAAAAATTACTTTTTGAAATCAGGTTAATATTTTACACGTCAAAAATACTTTTTTCTTCGCATTTAGGTCATCTATATTCCATGATGGAGATGAGGACAGCTATGACCAGAATTCTTCTCAAATTTATTTCAAATCAGAAACACATTACGCTTATTATTGGTATTAAACAAGGGATGGATGTCATATCTCATTCTCTTCAACCATTTACTATAGAAATTATGATTAAATTACCAGACCTCTAATGGCTTAGTTTTGTAAACTCAAATAGATCTCGGTTTTCGCGTATGAATGTTAATATTTGGAACTCGAAATTATTGAATAAAACTTTTCAAAAAACCTATTACTTAACTCGAAAAATATCTGGTTAAATCAATCAGATTTCTGGTCAGATATGCCCTTACTATTTTTTCTGTTTAATGTAACCAGAAATCTGGTTGAATGAACCATTATTTTGAGTGGAATAGAAGCTTCTAATGTATCCACTAAGGATTTACATTTTTCTTGCACCTTCTTCCCTATCCCTTTACACTTACACCACACACTTACTTGGTAGCTATTTCTTATTACATTATTATTTTTTGTCTACTGGTCTAAACTCGATATTTTTATTTTTTTTTTATTTATAGATTATGGAACGAAAATGGGTTTAGTGTCCGCGGAAATGCAAAAAAAAAAGTCTTTCAGATTTACTGTCCAATGCTATTACCTCCTAAGCTACGGATTCTGTGAGCTTTGAAGCAGACATTCTCATCATAGTATTTGCGTTTGCGCTTCATTTTTGATAGATATTTTTTAATTTAGTTTTTTATAAGCAACCTTTAAAAAAAGCTACAATCCTGTCTTCAGATTTTCCTTCGTATCTCGCGTTTATGGGGTTTTTATGAATATAACAAGAACGATTTCAAATTCTTCTTTTAGAGAAAATATTAACATGTATAATGAAGCTTAAATGAAACCTTCATTGGGCCTCGTGGTTCATGGAAACAATCTCTTTAATAGCAACTGGTAAAAAAATGTATGACCTCACGTAAAAAAAGTTAGCTTCTATAAACATGGATCAATAATAGGATAAACATCTTTAAACATTGTCCAAGGATATGATATGTATAAACCGCTTCGTAAGCCAAGTACTGCTTATGGCCACCAAACATTTGTATTTTTTGGCGAAAAGGATGAAATTTCAATGATAGTAAATGCATATTTATGAAAAATAATGGAACATTTTACAAAAATTAATAAAAATAATAGAAAAATAATTAAACAACAATTTATTTTCCTAAATTTGATGATTTTTACATGTGATTGATTTTGATTTCACGTCGATGATTTTGATGATTTTTAAAATGATTTTTATTTGTGCATGTAATTGTCCATTTGATTTGTAAATGTTAAAAAATACACGTGAATTATATCGTATTTCCAATAACAATTTTTGCACTTGCTAAAGACTTCAAAGTCTAGGTATTTAAAATTAAGGATCATTTATCCTGTTTTTCTTACATTTTCTGCCACAAAAAAGATTTAAAAAATGTAAACAACAATTAGAGTGGCATCATTTTACAAGTATAATGTTGAAAAATGTTTCTGTTTTTGACTGAAAATTCGACGTTTTTTCTCGCCATATAATAAACCTTCAAACCCACCTTTCAGGACCTTCTGCCCAAACTTTAAATGTGCCGGAACTAACTCGAGCGAGAATTAGAATTAATAATCAGTTTATGAAATAATTAACTTTTTTTACAGACCAGACTTCAATATATAAATAAAAATTTCGACCCCGTAAAAGTTATTTTTATAATTCATAAATTCAGAAAATAAATTTTATTATGTTGTGAAGAGGATATTAAAAAATTAATTTTTTTAAATGTATTTAATACTACTGTTCGATCCTGAATATCGGCCTTCTTGCTAGTTTGTTTCTTAGACTAAAAATCTTTGCAAAATGTTATTTCTGTGAATAGTCAAAAGGGGTGCCTTCCCGCACCCCTACGAGGGGAACGCCTTCACGCCCCTCCCCCACGAGACGTTAGAATTGGGTCGGGATTCGGCCCAAATAATTTATGTCAACGATCAGAGGTGTGCCTCCCGCCCCCAAGAGAGTTGGAAATGGGTCAAGGTTCGACCGAAATTATTTCTGTAAACAGTCAGAGGGGTACCTTCCCGCCCCACGAAACGTTCAAAAGGTATAGGGGTTTCATCACATTATTTCTGTGAGTAGTCACAGGGGTGCCCCTCACGAGATGTTGGAAAGGAGTGGGGGTTTGGCTATTATTTCTGTGAAGAGTCAGAGGGATACTTCCGCCCCCCACGAGACGTTGGAAAGAACTAGGGGTTTCACAAAAATTATTTCTGTGAGCAGTCACAGAGATGCCCCCCCACTAGATTACTTAAATTCCTGAATTCTTTGAATTGCATGAATTCCTTGATTTCCATGAATTCCACGAATTCCGTGAATAGGCGCGGTAAGCCGCTACCTTGCTAGAAATATGCTTTTTTAAATGAAGTTAAACTTATTATTATAAATAATAATAATAATGTTAAAATGGCATCATAATATTTAGCTTTAATAATAAAGTAACGCTTTGAAAAATATTTCAAACTTTCTAGATTAATGTCTAGTAATAGAAAATTTGATCAAATAGTTTTTATTTTGATGAAATTTAATTTGTACGTTTTCCTAATGTTGTTTTTTTAAATTCAGTTAAATCGAAGGATGCTATTATTATGTGTATCGAAAGACCTTTTCATCTTAAATACCCAACAACTTCATGCGCGGGGAATCTACCATCCATATGCTGTACTTTTCTAGTAATCTTAACATGCCTATGCTCTAGTGTGGGGTCCTTACCTGAAATTACCGGTAACGGTAGAAATTTCCGGTAATGTAAAGGAAATTCTCCGGTAACGAATAATAACGATATTTTTTTGAATTTCAAGACTAAATTTGAATTGCTTTTTGTTTTCGTGTTTATTTGATATAATATTCTTCAATATTCGTCACATTAAATACCCAGTGGGCACAAAATTTGGCGACGTCTTTACGACATCATTACGACATCTTTACGACAACTTTACGATATCCTATGTCCATGTCGTTAAGGTGTCTTTACGATATCGTAAATAAGTCGTATGATCTGACGATGGCTTTACGATATCGTAAAGACAACGACACGACATGGACATAGGATGTCGTAAAGTTGTCGTAACGATGTCGTAACGATGTCATGAGGACGTCGCTAAATGTTGTGCCCACTGGGTAACATGTGAGAAAACTTTCACGTTTAAAAGTATTCCTTAACCTCTACGGTGGGATTTGGGTTTGCTTAAAAATGTATGCGCAAATTATTTCTTGCAAAAATATTATTCCTTTTAATTGTTCACACTTTGCAGATTGAGTAGACTGCAATTACGTATGTATTTGTCACATAAAAAAGTCCATGAAAAAAATTTATTGAACATAATATTTCGAAGGGTATCTAACCTAATCTGCTGAAACGTTGTAGGCATTTTGTAGTTCCACACCATCATGAAGAATACAAGTATTATTACTGTGCATTCTAAGTAGGTATATAATATAAATAAAAATTCAATACTGTCGTTCGCAAAAAAAACCGTTTTATTAAATTTTTTTATTAAAATACTAACAATAAAAGACGCGTAAGGATATGGAAGACAATAAACGAATACACCCATTTTCTCGTTAAATAAAAGAGCAATTTCCGAATTCAGTCTATTCAAATTCCATTCAAATTCATTTTATTTTAATCCTATATTATTTTTATAGTAATATTTCCTTTGTCTTTGAAAGCACATGCTACTTATTTAGAAATCAACCATTTGCATTAATACGTTTATTCTCCATGAAACTGATCAACAACTACGACTTATTTTGAAATTCACATTCATTCACATTTTAACATACAGATGGCATCGCAATGTGAGAATATTACCGCGACCCAACTCTACTATGCTCCACTATGTATTGGGATCTGAAATACAGTGTGTCCCATATTTATAGGGCCACCCCATTTTTTAAGGATAATTTTTTTTCTATTGGAACAAAGTGCACCAAATTTTTTGAGTGAATAAATGAGTCGAGTTAACGATTTTTCCTAAAATATTGAGCTCGCAATTCCATTCGCTCATTTATTTGGACATTTTTTCTCAAAAATAGGTGTCCCAAATTAATAGGGCCACTAAAAAAAACTTCAATTTTTTTGAAGAATAATAAATAATTCGTAAAATAATGCAATTTAAAATATATAATATTAAAATTTTACTTCTTACATGCCATAAACATATACATATGTATGTATAAAAACTAAATATTGTGCGTGAATTCCCAAAGTAATTTACAGTTGTGTTTTTCTTTTAATTTAAATTTTTCCTGAGGATTTTTCACATACATACTTTCCCACCTACATTCTTTTTGGGGATTATCGACGTATTTTTCCTATTTTAAAAGTGTATATTCGCACAATATGTTCGAAATAATTATTTCTCCTATTTTTATTGCGGGGATCCCCGTAAGTAGCGGGAGTTCCCGGGTTTTTCTCGCTTTACCTGGCATTCACATATGTATACTCCTGGTATAAAT
>NC_046665.1:95604018-95612967 GCF_010883055.1 Belonocnema kinseyi
GCTCTGCAAAATTGACTTTCCAGCAGGACAACGCAGCCATACATGCGAGCAAGTCTACGAAGGATTGGTTGGCAAAGTCAAAGATCCCCGTACTCGCGTGGCTAGCGATCTCTCCAGACCTTAACTCAATGGAAAATGTTTGGGACATGATGGTACGCGATGTGTATGACAACGGAAAGCAGTACACAACGGTCGCAGAGCTGAGGGAAGCGATCAAATCAGCATGGAACAACGTCACCGCGAAAAGTCTCGAAAATCTGAATAAATCGATGGTAAAGCGAATGAAAATGGTATTCAAAAATGACGGAAATACTAATAATTACTAATTTTGTGAATAAAATCTTTTTATATGTACGTATTTTGTTGAATAAATTGAATTCTTTCGGAAAAATTGAAATTTTTTTTTAGTAGCCCTAATAATTTGGGACACCGATTTTTTCGAAAAAATGCCCAAATAAATGAACGAATGGAATTGCAAGCTCTATATTTTAGGAAAAATCGTTAACTCGACTCATTTATTCACTCAAAAAATTTGGTGCAGTTTGTTCCAATAGAAAAAAAATTATCCTTAAAAAATGGGGTGGCCCTATAAATATGGGACACACTGTACAGCGATGCGCCAGCTGGTGGCTAAATTTGGCACTAAAATAACAGTCGTTTTTAAAAGGCTGTGTGCTATTCCGGTGATTTTCAGAGTAGAACATAAATTTATTTTTTGAATGCTACGATTTAAATCACCAAATTAAAAAAAAAAGTTCGATAATATAGAAATATACGGGGTAGGTACGAAATTCAATCCGAGGAAAAGCAAAAGTAAAACATTTTCCCTAAAAAAGGGTTTGTTAAAGTGGTAAATAAAAGTGGATCTGAAGAAATGATCAATCGGAGAAAGCAATGAGAAAATGTTCTAAAACTGGAGAAGAAGGTAACCTCAAACATACGTGTGTTTATTCTCTGCATTTTGAAAGTGAAGATTACTCATTTCGAACGGTAAGTTCACATTTATTTCTATAGCAAAATATATTTTCTAATATTTTGAATTTATAAATAATTGAGATATACAATTTGAGTCATCTTGATTATCCATAATTTAATTTTATAACTTCAAAAATTGGATAGGAACTAATTACAAGTTTTCCAAAATACATTAAGCAAAATCGTTGTTATAAACAACATGCTTAATTATGATCTGAAAATGTATTTTTTGTAGATTGCAGTGCAGGGAAAAGATACTTAAAACTGGTACCGCAAACTGGACGATTGTAAACAAAAAGCAATTAGCTTTATGCTTATTTGATCATCCGGCTGTTTTCCATAAAATAATATATTTCGGGCGTGTAACACCTTTTCTCTTTTCACCAAATTTGTACACGCAGGCATACCCTACCGATAGAAATCTCTGAGTATATTTTAAAGATTCTCTAAGGTCAGAGAATTATTGTAAATGTCATAGTTAAAAGCCTAAAACATAATAATTCGGAATCTACGAGTTTCGATGATTTCAGAAATCCAACTTTTTTTAAATGCTCAAAATTTTAATTAATACAACGCTTCTCGTAAATGGAATGAGATAAGCCAAAAAAATACAACATTTTTTAATTCAACTAAAAAATTGTATATTAGTATACAAGTTATAATTATAAATAAGTATAATGAGATAATTCACCAATTCAAAAAAATGTTAATAATTCATAGAGAATAATGAATTGTAGAAAAAATTATTTCTTCTGTCTTACGGTGACGGCAAAATAAAAACAAATTAGAGCTATCCATTCAACTCCATTTATTTTTAGAACAAAAATTAAAACTTCGACTCGATTACATATTTACCTTGCCCTACGCGCTCGGTTTTTATATTTTCGCACATTCTTGCGCAAAGATTTTAAAATTAAGACTCAAAACATCCACCATTGTAATTTTTTAATTGTGAATTCTCTTTCGTTAAAGCTCTTTTGGCTTTAACGAACACATTCTCATCATGTATCTCGTGCTTTGCACTCGATTTTATCCAACATGTAAACTTTTCTACATTATACATAACCTTTTGTATTTGTTTCTTATTTTGCTTTGAATTGCATTCTAAGCTGCTCTGAAAGATGCATCATTTCAATAAATTTATATCATTACAATTCATATGATGCATAAAAATTGAATCATACTAATTCTTATTTCCTTGTTTTTATAATTTTTTATTTTCAATGTTGTTTTTTACGATTGATTCAAAACTAATGCGCATCTGCATAGGGTCTAATGCAGGAACCTACACAGAGTCCTATATAGGAGCCTATGTCCTCTTTCGTCTTTTCTGCGCTTTTTCCAAAAAGTTCATTTTTGCATTTTTTTATGTTTTACGATTAAAAGAAGATCTACTCGTCCAATCAAAAAATGAATTATAATAAATTTATAGATCTATTTAGGCGAACAACTTTTGTCTGGTAATTTAAGATCGTACCTTGTGTCGTTTTTTCAAACAAATTTAATATTTTTATTTTTAATGTTATTTTTTACGAATAAGGCAAAAACTACGTGTCCTATCAAAAATTATAGGTCTCTTTTGGATAAACAATTTTTGTCTCATTTTTTTCGTAGCTTATATCAAAAAGTGATTCATTAGAAATTTGTAGTTCTTCCCAGGTCGCGCAATTTGAGCTTTTTTTGTATCTTGCATAGTTTGACAAAAAAATGGAATTTTGGAATTTTTCATTATTTTTGGTACGATCAAATTTGGAATGTTAAACTTTTCGACCAAATTAAAAAAGTTGTTATCGTAGTCCTGTAGGGATTTCAAAAAGCAACGTTTTTTTCGTATGACTTTTTTTCGTATCATGCGTTGTTTGGCTTGAAATGATCATTTTACTTTGTTTCTTCGGATTTTGAAAATGCTCTAACTCTGGTAATTTCTTATTTCTCA
Source organism: Belonocnema kinseyi (assembly GCF_010883055.1). Taxonomy (NCBI): domain Eukaryota; kingdom Metazoa; phylum Arthropoda; class Insecta; order Hymenoptera; family Cynipidae; genus Belonocnema; species Belonocnema kinseyi. Next base: position 95,606,930 of record NC_046665.1, read on the forward strand.
AAAAAAGTCATAAGGATGAATTTTTTAACTTTTTGAATACTATAAATAACCGTACAGAGAATTTTGTAATTTTTAAAAAAGTGGTCTTAAAAATATTAAAAATGTGCCCACTTTTTGAATTTTTATCCAAAATGGCTGGCTAACGAACTTGACCTTTAGTTTAGTACACTAAACGAGTGTGCCAAAGGGCAATCTAACAGATTTTTTTTCGAAAGTTATCGTATTCACAGACAGACATTTTTTTCGGTTTCAGAGGGTCTCAAAACGTGGACATTTGACAAAAACTGGGGGGGGGGGTCGAATTTTACACAAATCTAATACCTTCTCTGATGATAATGTAAAAAAGTTATTGTTTATGAGTAAAAAATATTCAAAAAATATACCTTAATTTAAAACGATTTGTAAGCGAAAGAAAAATCATTCCAATTTTGGAGTCAATACGTGTCAATTTTTTGTTGTGTCATAATTCAAAATAGTTTATACGTCATTAAAGTTTAAAAAAGTAAGACTCCAAACAATTATTGAGGATAAGTAAAAAAAGAAAGCCTCATAAAATTGAAGAGGCTTTTTTCAGCGTAAAAACTACATAGTTAACGATTATGAAAAACTTCTAAGTGTTTTGGAAACAACGACGAACATATGACTAGGAGATAAAAAAGGCGGTAAATCGTTGATGAAGATAAAGGAAGGATATCAAGTGAAATAAAATGATTGGCCTAATTTCCATAGAATCACTGGTGAGGAAGCGCGAACTTAAATTAAATTTAAATATCTAAGAAACATTTTTTGTAACTAAAATAAGATGACATAATTAATTATGCTTTGGTAAATTTTATAAATATTTAAAATTTCATTTTGTAAAGTAACAGAAATATTTCGAAATTTGTTTATGAATATAGATTCAATAATACGTCTTTGATAAGTTTTTTTCTCAGTAGCTAATATTTTAATATTGCTGAATTCGAAATAGTAATTAAAATGCCAAGTGTGTTGTGACAAGCTTCTATTTAAATTCCCAATTGTACAATCTCTTTTATGTTCGGCAATTCTAGTTTTTAATCTGCTCCCAGTTTCACCTATATAAACTTTATTACAACATTTGCATTTTATCATATAAATAACACCAGAAAAATTTTCAATGCTATCCCCATCAATTTTCTTTAATAAATAGTTATCTAAGCTATTAGTGCTTTTGAAATAAACATTTATGTTAAATTTTTTAAATGAACTTCGTAAACGTTCAGAGAGACCTTGTATATATACGGTAAAGTAACTTTTAAATCAAATTTGTTGTAAGTATCAATCCATTTATTTTTATATTTAGTACTGTTAAAATTTTCATGCACACGCTCAGATATAATGTCATTAATTAAAGGAAGAGAATAGTTGTTAGATACTAATGTTTTAAATTGATTTAGATTTTCTTTTCTATATTGCACGTCACTCAATTTGACACATCTATCAACTAAACCTTTGATCAAACCGATTTTATGACCAAATAAATTATGTGAACTGTAATTGAGATATCTCGCAGAACAAGGCGGTTTTTTATACGAGTTAGTTAGTAAAGAACCATTTAAAGCTTTAATTATTTTTTAAATCAAGGTAGTTTATAATATTGTTTATTTCAATTTCATTAGTGGATTTTATGCTCTCCTCTATACTGTTAAACACGTTTACAAGAAGGTCAATTTTATTGGAAGGAACAATTGCTATGATATCGTCAACGCATCTTTTATACATGATGGGTGTGAAATCTAATAAATCGAGAGCCCTTTTTTCAACATCTTGTAATACTATTACTATTATTACGATAATTTTTTCTACAATTCATTATTGAAAAGGACCCAAATCTCTCAGACTATCTCAGAGACTAAATCTTTCAAATCGACTCTGCTTATAAATTCAAATGGGCCAGGCTATTTCGCTTGAGAATACTCAGAGATTTCTATCGGTAAATGTAAATTTACAAATTTCAACAATGCTGAGCGAAATCTTTGACATATAAGCACGAAAAACGATTAAAATTCACTAACAATACAATGTTTCAGTTGTGAGAGAACGCGGCTATCTCGAGCATTCGCAGTAGTGATTCTTGTGTGTTTTTAAATTGACACATGGCCTTACACAAAGACATTATAAACATAGATGAGGTGCAGGCTTAGTTGTCCGTTATAAATATAGACGGCGCGTCTCGCGAAAAAATGTAGGCGAAATGTTCAAAGATTGGATCATTTCGCACTATGTTGAAATTAGGACCAAAAGTGATTTCGAGGAAGGATCCTTGACTCCATTAAAATTCCATGTTTAAAAGTTGAAGGAGAGAAATAAGTAGCCACGAAGTAACTCAGCAAACTAACTTTATTTTAATTTAGAGAACATTGCTCGTTCTCACGCGAGATGCGTTTAGACTTTGTACAATTCAGAGAACATTTCTCGTTCTCAAATAAGATGTGATCGACGAGTCTGCCGGACAATAAGTGTGGTAAGCACTGCTCGAGTCGAGAGTCGGACGCTACCGCGAGGAGTAGGGAGACGTTGAATATAGCGGGAAAGCTGAGAAAGGCGGGAGCTGGGAGTAGGGAGAATGAAGAGTGAAACTCACTCGTGCATTGTGTGCTATAGAGTTACAGATAGCGCAGATCCCTATTATATTGACGCATGGTACAACTGCCTGGATTGTAGTGCTGTAATGGGCGCAATGAGCGCTGTGCACAATCCCTGCAAAAAGTCACTTCCCCTCTACACGCCGCCACCCGTAGATAGCACTCACGAAGTCCCATCGACAAGAAGCATTTGGATTGAAAGTAAATTGCCAATTAAAACATTTTTTACATTTATAACTTTGCAAAACATCGTTATTTTAGTAAATACCACAAATAAAAGTCGATGAATAATTTATATGACGGTTTCACATATTTTTCACTTTTTCTAAAATTATTACTTATAATTTTCATTCTATATATTGTCTATATACAGTTCTTTAATATTATTTATTTATCATTTTTATTTTTGTGGTCTGCAATTTCTATGGATTTTTTAGACTTTTATAAAAATATAATTATAATTCCAAAAGATAGGAAAATTTTTCTTTCGGTTTTTAAATATTAAGATGGCAGTTCCAAGACAGATTACGTTTCGCATTGGCAAACAAAATTAGACGAACAGAATTTCAGTGTCATATTCATAAAAATATCATGTTTTATAAAATATATTTTAAAATAAACCTAAATTATTATAATTACTACAACTTACTCTAAATATATGCAATTAAAATTATTTTTAAGTTTTTTAGAATTTTTAAACATATTTATAATGATTCTCATTTTGTCGTAAAATTTATGTAAAATTCTGCAAAAAAATGCCTCAAAATTTTCCAGATTTTTTTACAATCTTATAAGTCTTTTAAAATTTTTGAAATATTTTCGACACTGTAAACTTCCCAAAATTATAAAATGCTAAAACATGAAAATCTTGAATTTAAAAATTCTAGAATAATGAAATTTAGACAGTTTACAATCTTATCAAATTTGAAGATTCCCGAATAGTAAAACTTCAGGCCGAATGCTGTCTAGTGATAAAATATACAAACTAGAAAATTCTCGAATTACAGAAATTGAGAAAACAGTTTTGTGGTCAATATTATTTATTTATTACAAATACAATAATCAAATATTTTTATGATAGAAATTGTGTTTAATGTTTAATTTTGATAAATTATTTTATATCGGATAACTTTCGAAAAAATAGTCTGATTGGATTGTGCTTTGACAAACAGTTTTTTTTCATTTTAAGAATTGTATGTAAAAATTGTGCTTTTTTTATTTTTATAACAAATATTTTTCTTCAATTAAATTGTTGCAATAAAAGTGTTTCAAAGAGATTTTTGAACAATCTTTCGGGAAGTAAAATTAGTATTTATAGGTCGACAAAGGTTTGTTTTCTATACCAAATTTGGCTTTCGCCTAAATTTTTCCAGTTGTTTTTACTATAGTACAATTTACGTTTGTATCTCGGGCGAAGAAATCCATTCTATTCTTTGAGCAATATTTTTCATAGAAAATTACCCTGAGTGACCTTTAATTATAATTTTATAAACCTGGAAAAACCACATTTCAATGTTTTCTATGAAAAACACAATCCCTGAGTGACAGAACAAAATCGGAAACAATGAGAGTCAATTCATTCAGGAACAAGATTTTTGAACAAAAATTACCTTGAATGAACCTTTAATATATATTTATTAATTTTTACGAAAATCAGGCGTTATTTTCTTGACACAAAAAAAATAATAATTTGTGCGGGTGACAAATGATCAAAAAATTAATAAAACTTGTAGTTGTACGATTTTAATTTGTAACTAAATAATTTACAATGTTTCAATCTAAAATTATCGAACACTTTCCATTCAAAAATTATGATGACATATGTTAATAGCTTTAAATTTGAAATAATCAATATTCTGAAGACTATAAAATTTAAAATGTCTCAACTATTAAAGCTTTAAATATTTTTAAAATTGCTGTTCTGGAGACCAAAGAACACTTATTCTTCTATTAAGAAATCACAATCAAAATTGTTTAAAAAAGTTTCAAAAAGAGTTTTAAAACCTTGAATAAGGTCAGAGGTTCTTATAGTTCATTACATATGATAGAACCTCTATAAATTTGAAGTTAGTCTATACTTTTTTATGTTTGAGCTACAATTATTCAATTTTAGAAGTTATAAATTACAATAGTGAAAAATAAATAAAATGTTTTAATTAACTGATATCTAAAACAGAAAACATCTAAATGCAGCTGCAAACATTGAATTTGAAATGCGTTGAATTCAAAGAATATTTTAAAAAGAAAACTGAAAGCAGAGGATCGATTTTCAAAAAAAGCGGAAGAAAGTGACTCGCTGGATTGAAAATGAACATGGAAAATGGTGTATTTTCGCATTTTTAAATGTCAGATTAAAACTTTTTCGCGTTGTAACAATTTTGAATCCCATAATCATATTTTTTACCTAACCTATAACTAATAACGAAAATTCTGACAATTCAAACAATAAGGTTGTATTCTGAAAATGAAGCATATTTAACGTTAAAATTCAAGTTCTTAAACTGAAGGCCTTAAAAATTGGAAAATTTCACAATTAGTGTTGTGTAAATTGTATTGAAATCTTAAAAAATTATAAATAGTTCTTAAATTAGTTTTTAAAGTTTCGGAAGTTTACTTTTTTTACATACCTAGATGTCAAAAAAGTCTACGCAATTTTTTAGAATTTTAATCTCTTATTATCTGAGAGAAAATCACCCTCGTTCACCAGTGACTGAAATGGATCAGAAAAAAATCGCTCAGACCCAAGAATAAAAATGAGATGTACAGCGAATTTCTATATTTTTAATTGAGATTATCTTTTACTTTGTAATATCAAAAATTCCCATCCCCTTTTTTTTATTAATACTGTAGGAAAAAATCAACAAGATCGAGCGCCGAAATTATAATTAGAGCAAATTTTTTGTAATTATATGGGGACGGCTGAAATATCCCGAAAATTATAATTCCCGACTCGGTAAAACTCTCTGTCCCTAATAATAAAATTGCAAAACTAATAAAATTTCTGAACAGTTTATACTATTAACGAATTTGAAAATTCCAAAATAATAAAAGACCCCAAATAAAATTGTTTCTTAATCAATATTAATTATTTATTAAAAACACGATAGTAGAATATTTGTATCAAATATATTTTTGTTTAATATTTAAAGTGTTAAAAATTATTTGTTTCAATTTAAAATTAAAATTATACGAAAATTTTACCGAAAAATTAATGTAAAAAAACACTTGGTTTTTAATCAACATTTCGATTTTCAGGAAGAACTTTGGCGATCTAAAAAAGACTATATACATTTTCAACCAAAATATCTTATCCAGAAATATATTTTGTTTTAATTATTTTAATTTTAAATTTAAACAATAATGTTTAAACACATTAAACATTAAAAAAGTTCTTTCTTTGGTATGCAGCACCTCGACAGGGCAGAAAATGTA
>NC_046665.1:95613067-95616683 GCF_010883055.1 Belonocnema kinseyi
AACCATAGTAAACCCGAGCTAACCTCAGAATACATGTTTAAGAGTGTCAAATCTCTCGAAAATACAGTTGGTGGGTAGTGGTGTATCCTATATTTGTAGGGGTGGCTGGAGGCTGGAGGGTAGTCCGTTTAGCGTGCAATCGACTCGGGATACTTATAAGATACTACCATGATTTTTTTCAGATTTTTTGGTCCAAAAATAAATTAGGCCAAAAACCGGCCTTACCGACCCTCCCCCTTTGAATTTTGTGAATAATGAAAACAATTCCAAATGGTGAGTCGGCGACCTGGGTGAACCAGGTCGCACCTCAGGTAGTTTAGCACGTATTCTATGAGACATTTTTCAAAAGTTAGATTACTCCAACAGCTAAAATTACTGAAAATTAGAGTCGACCTGGGGCGTGACCAGGTGCACCCGGATCGTTGACTAACCATTTCAATTTTTTTTTCATTATTCACAAACTTTAAATTTGTCTAATGTTTTCGTAGAATAGTATTAAACTAACGTGTGCCCGACCTGGTGTAACCGGATCATTGACTCAACATTTTTAGTGATTTTGGCTGTTAAAACAATCTAAATTTAGACAAAGTTTTCGTAGAATACGTTCTAAGATACTGGGGCGCGACCTGGTGCACCCGGGTCGTCGACTCACCATTTCGAATTGTTTTCATCGTTCACAAAATTTAAATTTGTAAAAACTTCTCGTAGAATAGTATTAAACTACCTGGTGCTCAATCTGGTGCATCCGGATCGTAGACTCACAATTTTTAATTATTTTGGCTGTTAAAACAATCTAAATTTTGAAAAAGTTCTTGTAGAATGCCTGCTAAGATACCTGGGGTGCGACCTGGTGCACCCGGGTCGTCGACTGACCCTTTGGAATTGTTTTCATCGTTCACAAAATTCAAATTTGTAAAAACTTCTCGTAGAAAAGTATTAAACTACCTGGTGCTCAATCTGGTGCATCCGGATCGTCGACACACAATTTTTAGTTATTTTGGCTACTGAAACAATATAAATTTTGAAAAAGTTCTCGTAGAATGCGTGCTAAGATACTTGGGGTGCGACCTGGTGCACCCGGGTCGTCGACTTACCATTTGGAATTGTTTTCATCGTTCACAAAATTTAAATTTGTAAAAACTTCTCGTAGAATAGTATTAAACTACCTGGTGCTCAATCTGGTGAATCCGGATCGTCGACTCATTAATGGTAGTTATTTTGGCAATTGACACAATTAAATTTTTTTAAGCTCTCGTAGAATACGTGCTAAACTACCTGGTGTGCGATCCAGTGCACCCGGGTAATAAGTTTACCATTTAGAGACGTGTCGGCTTTTGGCAAATCTAAGATTTTCATTTTTAAAGCAAGCTTATTTTCTGACACTTACACGTTCTTAAAAATATTCATTTGTGGTTAGCGTGTTCTAAGCATGGGAAACGGACAGAATCAAGGCTTGTGCCATGTTGCCATTCAGCCGTTAACCATGCTTCAGCCAGATATTTCCAAGTGTCTTGCCATGCTTGAGCCATTCAAAATTTCTTCACGCGGGTACCTACTACTTTGGGTACAACGTGTTCGCTTCTTGGGAAACGTCATTGTCGACACATAATCTACGCGTTTGTAACTTCTTACATACTTCTTAAATACATTTCAAGATTTGAAATAGCCATTTCTGAATGCATTGTTTAATATTTTAACAGCTTCGCTAATTGTATCCCATGGTCATTGAAGTTTAGCAGGTGCGTTGTTCGCGCTTTGTAAAATTGACTCATTAGGTATTTCTCGAGTTCCTTTAGGGAGAGTTGTGTCATGTTACCCCCTCCACTAGCCGCCGCGAAACCGAAATCTGAAATGCGTAACGAAGCGCGAAACATTTAAAGTATTCTTAAGAATAGGCTACAAGTCATTATATATTTTCATGTAATGATTGTTTTGAAAATAAGCTTTTTCAATGAAGAATATAAAGAAAACTTGCTCTTCTGCTTCAACGATGCTACGTTTGATACTTTCCAGGAAATGGAACAAATATTCAAATCATTGGACCCGGTCGTACAACATTGCTCTTTCGTCTAAGAATTTGTAATCAAACTAAATCAAAAGAAAAAAGACAATGAAAATAAGCATGCTAGCGAAAGCATAGATATGCATATAACTTACTAATAAGAATTTAGGTTCTTAGAGTTCTAAACTTGAAAGAAAAACGAACTATCTTCTTTTTTTAACTGCAATTTGTCTTCCATTATTACTTTTATAGAGTAATGTATAAATTTGAAATGTAATTTCAGATAAACGATTGTCTGCAGCATGAATTCTTACGTTTTACCTATTGTTTTGAAATAGGGACTAATTTGAAAATAAACGTTTTTAGGACTAAAAAAACATTACACACACCTATTGTAAAAAAGGGTTTTTAACCTCATAAAACTGCTTCTTTTATTTCCGATTTCTAAACTCTGTTTTGAAAAATATTACTTTAATATGATCTTCATTTTGGTATTCTCTATGACTGAATAACATTTACTTTTATTCAAAATAATGTAATCAAAAGGTGTTGAAGAAAAGGCCATAGCCTCAGAATTCAATTTCTTCACTTTACTTCACAAACAATACAATTCGATATTTTTCCCCATGTTTTGTCTTATTTTATTTTTTTTTCGTAAACATTGAATATTTGTAGGATAAAATTTGATTTAGCTAATTAATTAATATTGTAAAAATTCATGTCATTAAAAAAATTCTTTTTACATTTTGATAATTTTCAATGAACGAATCTAAATAATTATTATTCTACTTACCATCTATTAGACGTTACAGCCTTTATCAAACAGTCTTGAATGATAGTATTTTTTAAAAGTGTGCATGAATAAGATTTTTTACTTTTCAAGCATTTTTTCTTATTGCACCTACGTTATTATTTTTATTTTATTTATTTCCTATTCTATCAGTGCCTGAACATTAAATTTCACTTAAAAGTCGCACCAATTTCAAAACATCCGATCCCACTTTCGCGGCACCAAACAGAAGCGGAGTAAGTGGTGACACAACTCTCCCTTGAGGAACTCTAGGTATTTCAGATTAGGTGGGGACATCCAAGATGTGTTTTTTGTAATTGTGAAAAATATTTTTTTCTTAAATTATGAACTAAATTAAGTTTTATCATCTGGGATTTGTATTATTGCTTGACCCTCATTGTACAGACATCTTGCCAGCTGACATCACAATTTTAAATACTTAAAATTAGAAATCTTAGTGCATATATAACTGGAGGGAACCAGGCAATAGCAGAGTTATTGGCAAAATAAAAGAAACAGACTATGAGATAGCGGGATGAGTTATCTCTCTCGGGCTGCGATCTGACTGGCTGTTTACCGCTCCCCTCTAAATGAAGGTTAAATAGTTTACATGTATACGCAAGTAAAGAGCTATCTATGGAGAAAAATTGAAAAGACCAATAATGTTGCTGTGCGAGAGAGATAGCTTATCCCCCAGCCCCAGTCAGTGGTGGCAGAACACGGATATCTCTGGCATGCGCAGTAGTAATTTCTGTGTATTTTTACGTTATGTAAGGCAAAGATATTATAAACGTAGATTCGGTACGGGGCGTCAGAGTGGGGAA
>NC_046665.1:95616783-95619400 GCF_010883055.1 Belonocnema kinseyi
GAACTCTATCGCTTCAGGTTCAAGGTCATTTGAAGGTCATTTGAAGGTCAAATCGAGAAAAAACGGTAAAAAATTTTTTAAAAATATGTTATAGGTTTTTGGTGTCGCTGGTCCTTGAACCTGAAGCGATAGAGTTCAACGGATGCCAGATTCGTAATTAGCGATTCCAAAAACCTATAACGTATTTTTTTGGATTTTTTTACCGTTTTCTCTCGATTTGACCTTCCAATGACCTTGAACCTGACGCGATAAAAGTCAAAGGACGCCAGATTTGTATTCGGCGACCCCGAAAACCATAGTAAACCCGAGCTAACCTCAGAATACATGTTTAAGAGTGTCAAATCTCTCGAAAATACAGTTGGTGCATAGTGGTGTTTCCTATATTTGTAGGGGTGGCTGGGGGGTGGAGGGTAGTCCGTTTAGCGTGCAATCAACTCGGGACACTTATAAGATACTACCATGATTTTTTCAGATTTTTTGGTCCAAAAATAAATTAGGCCAAAAACCGGCCTTACCGACCCTCCCCCTTTTTAAAAGTTCTCGCAGAATACGTATTATACTACCTGGTGCTCGATCTGGTGCACCCAGATCTTCGACTCACAATTTTTAGTAATTTTAGCTGTTGAAACAATCTAAATTTTAAAACAGTTCTGGTAGCATATGTACTAAGCTACCTGGGGCGTAACCTGGTGCACTCGGGTCGTCGACACACAATTTTTGGTAATTTTGGCTGTTAAAACAATCTCAATTTTGAAAAAGTTCTCGTAGAATACGTGATAAGATACCTGCGGCGCGACCTGGTGCACCCGAGTCATCGACTGACCATTTGGAATTGTTTTCATTATTCAAAAAATTTAAATTTTTAAAAAGTTCTCGTAGAATACGTATTATACTACCTGGTGCTCGACCTTTTGCACCCGGGTCGTCGACACACAATTTTTAGTAATTTTGGCTGTTGAAACAATATCAATTTTGAAAAAGTCCTCGTAGAGTACGTGATAAGATACCTGGGGCGCAACCTGGTGCACCCGGGTCGTCGACACACAATTTTTAGTAATTTTGGCTGTTGAAACAATCTCAATTTTGAAAAAGTTCTCGCAGAATACGTGATAAGATACCTGGGGTGCGCGACCTGGTGCACCCGAGTCGTCGACTGACCATTTGGAATTGTTTTTCACAAAATTTAAATTTTTAAATGTTCTCGTCGAACCGGTGCACCTGGGTACCGAACTTACCATTTAGAGACGTGTCCGGCTATTGACAAACCTAATATTTTTATTTTTAACTCAGGTTAATTTTCTCTGAGACTTGCATCTTCTTAAGAATATTCACGTATGTTTAACGTGTCCTATGCATGGGAAACGGACAGGAGCGAGTTTTTGCTAGGCAACTCGCAGCAGAAGAAGAAATTCCATCTTTACTATATTTAAATAAACGCTATTTCCTTTGAGAAGTGGACAGACGTAAATTCGTCTGAAACCAGTCGGTAGAAGGTTGTATCTTTTAAACAAGAGCTCTGTAGCATTGACTCGGAATCCCTAATTTTTCTTAGGGCGTCTTACGCGTTGGCTCTTTTCGAAGAATATTTTAAAGGAATAGACCTTCTTAAATTTTAGAAGTAAATATAGAGGCAAGTGCTAGAGGCACCCGGTTTGAAGCTATCTTCTAAGTATTGTAAACGTTTACTGCAACTGCAGACGTAACGGTCAGGATAAATTTCCTGTAATCGAGACCAAGAAGTTGTGTAGTAAAGGTTTATCACCCATCAATCACCCGTAGCTTCTTAGGAGTGAACAATCGTAAATTCGATTGAAACCTGTCCAAAAAGCGGCTCAGTCTTTCAGCGGCTACGTTTTTCAGGTAAAGTGGCTTTTTCCTAAAGCGGCTAAGTTTTTTCAAATAAAGAGAATATAGTCTCAAGAGATTTGAAGCCCAAGATGCTAGTGTAAAGATTTGAGGTATTCTTTAGCAATTGTTTTGCGCACCTGGAGTCCGAAGGCATCTCTGTTCCGGCCTGCTCCCACGCGACAGAAGTGAAACCCTTTTCATGGTTGACACCTCATTGTTATAATGACGTGATTATCGTAGGGCTTCTGACCCCTACTTGTTTTGACACATTTCACTCTATCAACTGAGATGTAGGAAAAGCTTCGTCTTGGTTCAATATCTCACTGGGTCAAAAGAATCCATGTAGTAAAAAGATCAATGACCATTGTCATAAAAATAAAATACCGAAATCTAAAGAAGCCTTAGAGTGTAAATGTCCCAATTTTCACATTTTGTGCCAAAGCTTCGAATATAGTCTCACGTAAGAGAATTTAAAACCACCGTTGTGCGTTTTAATAATAAAAGTATTTCGATCGGTTGGATATTAATAGATTGTTTAGGTGTACGAACCAATAATTGATTAAAAATTAAATATAAAATTTAGCTAGAATGTAGGAAAATTTTTGTAAAGCTTAGGATAGGGTTTTTCTGAATGAATAGTATTTTATTAAAGAAATTTCATGCCTTACTCCGTCGACCCCTTCATTTTATTAATTCTGTAAAATATACTCAGATCTAGTCCGGGCGAAATCATCCCCGTATAAGTTAACTTGCAGTCACAGTAGTTTAA
>NC_046665.1:95619500-95621344 GCF_010883055.1 Belonocnema kinseyi
ATATAATTAAAAATTTGTCATGAGGACAACCGCAGGATTTCGCCGGGAGCGGGTGCTAATCTGGAAAATATCACCCGCTTCCAGCGAAATCGCGTTAAATTTCAGCCGCAACCATGTCTCACGACCGTGAGATAGGTGGTTACAGTCTGTAAAGGAATCAATACGATGATCCAGCAAAAGCCTCGTGGACCCTAAGAACTTGGAGCGACCCAAGGACAACCGCCTTCTGCATTTTTCCGGCAAGTGTTCTAGCATATTGTTGACACGCAGGGATGCTTTTTAGGCCATTAGCAAGTGAAAGCTTGGCACCTCCAAGAGCGCCGATGATATGGACGATCAATTTAACAGAATATTCCGGGGACAATCGTTGCAACTCCCTTATAAGGTCTCTATACCTCTCTTTCTTTTCATTATCCTTGGTTATAACGTTTTTGTCAGCTGGTGACGAAAATTCGATAACAAACATGGTTTGCTTCTCGAAGTCAAGAAGAACCATGTGAGGCCTTGAGTGAGCAACAGAAACAATTGTCGAGAATTTAAAGTTCCAGTATATGGGACACTTCCCATTCTCGACAATTGACTCAATTTCCCTAGGAGAATTTAGAGGAGCGATATTAAGTGTAATGCCGTAGGAGTGACAGAGATGGTAATAAAGTACTCTTAGTGCCGCATTGTGCCTTTGAATGTAGGTCGTTTCCGCGTGAGTTGGACAACTAGATAGTATGTGAGCTAAATGCTCGGGGTGTGCATGGCACGCCCTGCAGCTATCATCGGGAATGTCTTGGCTCAAAATGTTGCGACGCTATGTTAAGGTGGAAATGACACCGTCTTGGCATGCAAAAATGAAATTCTCCGTACCAAACTTCAATCCGGGCGATTTAAGTAAAGCAAACGTTAGCTCACAAGACATTCACTGATCCTTCACATTTCTGTGGAAGATACCGTGCATCTTCTTATCGAGGAGCTGTTCACGAAAGTTTTTCTCTTGTGCTTTCTCGATCCGGGCTTTCAGGTATGAGTACTGGAGATAGATAAGATTTGATGCATTTTGCTACTCGTAACCTCTAAAACTGAAGTTAAGTCTGAGTGTTTCAGCAGCCTGCTCCGCTGCTTTGTACAGGAACGCTTCTTCGCCCACTTCTTCGTGATTCCTGACCATTTTAAGAAGAGTGTCACTTCCATTTGCAACTCTATCTGCTGTACCTAGAATAATCCTGTTGTGAAGACATTCAAGACTCAATATTACGCGACTACAGTTCGGAAGACCAAATTTGCCGGATGAGACGTTTGTATCTGCTGCGGAGAGTATCCTTTATAGATGTCGCTTCCTGAATGTGTGTCTGTGGCACACCCAGGTATGTATAAGTCTCTCCAGGGCAAAGTTGTCGTGTAGCGCTTCTATCAACAACCTCAGGATCTTCAGGGATACCATTAAGTTTTCCTCTCTTCAAACGAACCCTGGCGCATTTGTCTAACCCAAATTCCATTCCAATTTCCTTAGTATATCGTTCGACAATCCCTAGAGCTAGATGTAGTTGCTCTTTGTTTTTACCATAGATCTTTAGATCGTCCATGTAAAATACATGAGTGACCTCGTACTTTTGATCTGCAAGTTTGCCGCATAAGTACCCGTCGACATGGCGAAGTGCTAGAGATAAACGGCAATTATATAAGGCAAAAGAGGAGTGGGCTCATGTTGTCGCCCTGAAAGACACCTCTCTGAAAGGTGACTTTGTTAGTTGTATATATATATACGAGGGTGGATTGATAAGTTTCCGGCCTGACCAAGAGATGGCGCCACTAGGCCTACCTTAAGGTGGCGTTCTATAGTACCATCCTTAGAT
>NC_046665.1:95621444-95628129 GCF_010883055.1 Belonocnema kinseyi
GAGATTATGTTGAGAAATAAAAAAAAAAAATTCTTAAAAACGTTGTTTTTCTTGGTCAGGCCGGAAACTTATCAATCCACCCTCGTATATATATATATATAAATTTATTTATATTGTGACAGGGTAAATTTTGACTTATCTGTAACATTAATTTAAAGTTTTAGTTGAATAAGGCACTTGTTAGAAATTATACTTGATTTTTTATTGCTTCCGCGAATTTTTTGCATGTCACGCTCCCTCCTGTCAAACTTCGTAAGACAATAACAAAAAACCACGGAAGTAAGGGATGGACCGTTCAAAGAAAAATTCTAGTATGAGCCACTAACGCATCCCGGGTCGTCGATTCACAACTCTCTCTCTCTCTCTACTTCGTCGCCGAGGTGCGACGTCGTCAGACTTAATTACTACTCCATGGTATGGCCACCTAAGACCAGTTCAGTAACTATTCTACCTCTACAGGTACTGGCTATAGTCAGAGCCAACGTTAGAGCAGTTAAAACTCCAGCAGTATGTCGGTACCTTGGTCACTCTGCTAATGCCATGTGAGGAAGACGCACACCACTAAACGCAACCCTAATCTTAAGAACTTTGCTTGGTTAATGCCGCATAAACCTAGCAATGCCATATTGCCTTGATAAATGACGTCACTATTGGAACTTTGAAACAAAACGATCAGAAACTTGGCAAGAGTGGTCTCATCGGTTATTGGGTGAAACGTCAATCGGACTCCAACTTTGAAATTCAACCATGTAGAAAACTGCTACCGAATCGCTGGATGAAATTCTAAACTCGGTAACTCTACCTATGTTGTAAACTTAGGGATTATCCAGTGTTTCGTCTCCATTAAGCCTTTATTAGTTATTAAATGTTCCTAGAGTTGATGAAGGACTTCATGGGAGCAAGTTTCGAAACGCAAAAAACGCACTTGTAATGTATGCGTATGCGTGCCCGTGTATGGGCATGGATCTTCAAATATAGTTACTTGATTTTAATTTGATAGCCCGTTCACAACTTGATTTAAATTTTCCCGTTCGAAACCGAGCTTGGAAACTTTCCAAGATTCATAACACTTTCTATTGTTAAAGTTTCATGAAGCTTGGGATCTAGATTTAGTTTGACATTACTATGATACAGTAACCTTAATTACAGTCGGTTGTCGAAAATGGTTAATAGTTTTAGTTACTAGAGATTTAGTTCCATGTTACTCTACTAGGCGCGCTGTAGTTCGAAGCACGGTAAAAATTTTATTCCGAGTCTATTTTAGGATTCAGCATAGAATATCTTGCTCCTAATTATACTTTTTTATCTATATTATTATTTAGCGAATACTGTCACGAAAATCAGTTTATACTTTTCGTCAACGATTAATTTTAGTTCATAATTTTTCCCGTTAGTGATGCTGTGACTTGGATTTGGTCGGTTTCTGTGTATAGTGAAACGTAAATGCTTGAAATAAGTCTAAGATTTCTAAATTATTTTAGATTCACATTAATTCCGTAGTAATTTCAAATTTTCCCGCCAATTGCTTGAACTCAGGAACTATTGACATATTTCAAGTCCCACGAAACTTTTATACCGTTTCAGTTTAAGAAACGTTAAAGACTAAATTAATACTAAAATATTATGTTAAATGAGCACTGCCTGTAGATTAATTTAAGATTTGTACAGTAAGATTAGTTCTTAGTTTCCCCAGTAGTTGCGCTGCGACTTTAGGTTTTGTGAACGCGCCATGACGCGAGCACCCTGCGAGTTGACGATCTTGGCGCATTACACAAAATCTGTAACTTTCGTTCCTGGTCCGAGACTGTCGACACGCTATGACTTTTTTGCTTGGCGATTAATTTTGAATCTTGATCTGACTCATTGGCATTGAGAAAAGTTCTTGTTGACGGAATCTGGTTGACCTTAGCTGATTGCGTCTCATCAATTTAGATATTATTTTGCAAAAAACCGTAACGGAGTCGCACCTCAGAACGTTCAAGGTCAATTCCTTTCTTAATTCGGCAAGCATTTGAAATATTATGTCTGTGTCGAGTGAATAAATACCGGGTTCTCTTTATTTATGTAAATTTGCTGTAGCGATTTCGCGACTCCCCCCCCCCCCCCCCCCCCCCCCCCCCATGAGATGCTCGTCCTTATCCTTTCCTTGTTCTTTTCCCTTCGTTTTCAGGACTTTATGCAATTTGCTGGGATAGTGTTTAATTTCTCCTTTTGGTCATTTCTTTCACTATTTTTATATTGAGACCAATTTTAGGGGACTGGCTGGCGCCTAATTCAGAACGTATACGTATGTGTACATGTCTTCTTTACCGAGATGATATAAACCGCCTTGACATATTTACGGGAATTACCTGGAGCAAGCAGAAATCAATTAGCGAGCCAGATTCAAAGGAGACTGTTTAGAGAAGCATTTCCTGTGCTTTTTGGATTGTTAAAAGACTCTTAAAATAATAATTCTATATATTAAAACGCTACCAATGCAGGCAGTAACTATTTCTGAATATAATATTATGTGGGCAAATACAGGTCAGTACAAATAATAAATTTATCGACACAAACAGAATTAAATTGTCCCAATTTGTTCCCACGATACAACTTTTGACAGAAAAATTTCTTGAATTTTTGTAACATTTAGCTAATTGTGTAATCAGATCTTTTGCGAACTTAAATGCCTTTCTTGAACGTCTTAGTTCACAAAAGATCTGATAACAGATCAGGATATCATGTTTACAGAAAACCCACGCATACGAACAGATACCTACATGCCTCCTACTACCAGCACCCTTCCCAAAAACCTTCGCTGATGAACTCCCTTGTATACAGAGCTGTCTCCACAATAGACAAAGATAACCTAAAGAGAATTAAAAAACCTTGAACAAATCCTAATATAGAGCGATTACACAAACAAACAGATTGATAAAGCGATACAAAATACACTAAAAAAACAAGTCAACACAACCTACGAAAGACAGAAAGAGAAAAATGACCACCATTTTTCCCTACATCCAAGAGGTCACAGAACAAATAGAAAGAATTCTCAACAAACACAATATCCAAAAAAAAATTTTAACCACCTACGAAAATAGAACTACTACTTAATAATCCTAGAGACAAAAAGGCACTTCTCAATGATCACGGAGTATAATAAATTCCTTGTTCTTGTGGCAAAGTCTATATTGGAGAACCCGGGAGAGCGGTCAAATTATGCTGTTAATTTTACTAACTTTCATTTCAGTAAGGACTTTTTATATATACAGGGTGTCTAAAAAGTCCCGCGATGGTTGGATATTTCCTCAAGTAAAATATTTTTCAAAAAAGTGAAGGTCATTCCTAAAGCAAATTTCAACGAGGAATTTAATGGTGAGCTCTGTACTGATCTTGGTTACAGCGTTTTGAATATTGTAAAATCATAAGGAAATTTTTTAATTAAAAGTCCCAAGTGTTCTGGTGATAGTTCTGTTCCTCCCCGAAGAGTTATACAGTCCTATACCGTTTTTCGATACCTAAGTCAATACCTAAGGCGATACCATAAGTCCTATACCGTTTTTCCATACGAATATTACGAATCGAAACTAAATTTACGTATTACGAGTACATACTTACTATCTTTAACTAAAAGATTATAATGGTGCAATCTAAACTTTCGGAACAAGAGAAGGTATCTATAATAATGGTGAGTAGTTGGGGAGATCGAGTTCGATCTTATGACCAAGTTCGTTTGCTTTTTAATCGCACTTTTCGTAATGGAGAAGGGTTAAATCCTGTCTCAAAATAAACAATTGAAAGAACTCTAAGGCGCTTTATGAATCATGGATCTATCAAGGACCTTCAGAGAACTGGTAAGCCAAAATCTGCAGGATCTGAGGAGATGCAGATGGACATAGCCCAAGCATTTGTTGAAAACCCACACCTCAGTTTACGTCGAGCTAGTGAAGAGCGTGACCTTGCTCCTGAGACAGTGCGAAATATTTTAAAAAGCATTAATTTCCATCCTTACAAAGTTCATCTGGTACAAGAGCTCAATGAAGACGATCTTGATCGTAGGGTTGAATTTGGTGAAATTATGATGGACAGAATTGATAGAGATACTCTTTTCTTGTACTATCTTTTCTTGTATTATCAGATGAATGTACCAAGAACACAGGAGATTACAGGCGATAATTCTCAAAATATTTAATTCCAGCAGGGCGAAGCAGCGGCTTATTACGGTAGGGAGGTTCAAGCATAATCGGATACTAAGTTCCCTCAAAGGTGGATTGGAAGAAGGGGTGAAATCGAGTGGCCTGCTAGAACTCCTGATCTGACGCCTCTCGACTATTTTCTTTGGGGTTATTTAAAGAGCAAAGTATACTCAACGCAACCGCAAAGCTTAGACGAATTGCAGAATCGGATTCTGCGACAGGCTACTTTGATTGATAGGGAGATGATTCGTAATGCTGTAACTCATTTTTAAAATCGCATAGCTTTCTGTCAAGAAGCTCAAGGTTTTCAGTTCGAACATCTTCACTGAAGCGTGAAAGGCAAGGGGACTGACGCTAATCAAGCACCCCGGAAAGTGAGAGGAAAGGGGACTGACACTAATCAAGCACCTCAAAGGGAACAGAATTTAGTACGTCCAGGTCGTTGTTCCTGAGTAATGCTAAACGTAAACGTAAACTGCTTGGAAAAAACCTTGAAAAAACCTTGAAGATCATCACCAAGATCAATACAGAGCTCACCAATGAATTTCTCGTTGAAATTTACTTCAGGAATTGCACTGACCTCTTGGAAAATTTTGTTCATTTCAAATAACCTCTAACTGACCCTTAACCTTACAATTCACCTATGACTTGGGTACGTATCTGAACGTAGAATTTTCCGCTCTTATCGATTGCAGATATAAAAAAGGGGGTTTCCACTTAAAAAAACAAAACTGACCTTCAAAAAGCCATAAAGGTCAACTTCAAGGTCAAAATGACGGTCAATTTGTAAAATTGAGACGCTAACTTGTCACCGAATTTCTTAATAACAAAAGTTTCTACATGACGTTTCAATTTGTATGAGATTTAAAAACCACTAAGTCGCATTGCAAGATATAGAAAATCTCTGAATCGTGGATACAGTTGACGGGTTTAAAAACAAAAATTACGTTTTTGGAATGTATTAAATTTTGTAATCTGATGTTTCAGCATTTTTATTTTTTATATATACATTTTTTCGTATATGATTATTTATAAATGCATTTAAATAAAAAAAGTATCGGTAGTGGTGCGCAAAATGATCCGACTCGACGCAGTAGCGACATCTAAACGTAAGTCTTGAGTGAAATTTTCTAGAACCGACTCAGCTGATTAGATTGTTACGAATTTTATGAAATCGTTTCTTAAGGAAAAAATAAATTGGCAGCAATAATTTGAATTTTTAACAAATTTCAAACAAATTGTTTTTATAGAAAATATGTCAAATTTATAGAGAATTTTTTACATACCTAAATAAGAAATCGTTTATTAGGATAGAAGAAATCTTTTATTTACTGAATAAAACAATAGTATAATTTACATCGAGAAAGTTTTTTAATAATACATATATTATCACAGCTTGGTATTGCTGAATAAAAACGTTAGATTGAAATACTTTATTTCTGATCACACAGAAACATAAATGAAATATATATTTTAGTATTGTGCACAAAAAAAACTGTTTTAAATGAATTTCAGTATATTTAAAAATTTATATGAGTGATGAAAGAACTACCAACTTTTTTCTGTAAGAAAACGTATCTTGGGAACATATTTACATAATTGAATTGTCTTTAAGAAAACAACTTTATTAACTGCACTGACCTGTACTTGTCCATGTTATATTCAGAATTAGTTATTGCCAGCGTTGGTCATAGAGAAATTTATTTGACGTTCTTGCAAACCTCCCAACTTCAGTCTTGTATTTTGCAGAAGCAACATTATTCAGGTAAAAATAAATGAGAATTACCAATTTTTGCATTGTAATCAAAGCTAAAATAGGGTTCAAAAACATGAATTATTGTAATGTCGAAAAAACTTGTGAGCCGCGTCTGGGCATCTACGATGAGTTTCTAGCATTGTTCATATCTAAAAAAGGAAATTTATTGGGAAAACATCAGATTTATTTTTATTTTCGCAATAAACAGTCTGCCAGGATTGTAAAAATGGAACTGATCTTGTATTTGTTAATCGATATTTTAAGTATTAGCCTATTATTGCTATTTGACTACATAAAAAATATTCAATTTTATAAAGATGGTGACAAATTGCCTGGGCCGAAGGGGTTCCCGATTATAGAAATGCTGATCTTTTTATAGGAAAGGATTCCTTTGTTAATTTTTTTGAATTAATATTACGATGCTGTAAATTCTATTTAACTAAACGGACGTCATTCAATTAGCGTGCATTTTAAAAAGTATTTATCAACAAAAATATTCGAGATTTTGTCTAAGAAATATTCTCTGAACAAAAAATCTTTAATAGACTGCCTTTGAAAATCTAATTTCAATTTGAAAAATGTACAATAGTAAAACGTACATAGTAAAACGATTGGAATTTTTAGCTTGAAGCTCAAAACTTAAAATAAAGAAGACAGTGAGCAAAACCTTCACATTTGACCGAACTTGACGTGCTTTTTTTGGTCTTGGAGACTCAGGATGCTTCCACTGAGACGATTGGGCTTTAGT
>NC_046665.1:95628229-95637466 GCF_010883055.1 Belonocnema kinseyi
CCAACCGATATGCCAACATCTTCAGCAATTTCTCTGATGGTAATTCGGCGATTTTTCAACACCATTTCTTCCACTGCTTGAACGTTTTCATCTGTTGTTGACATGCTGGGACGTCCAAAGCGAGGTTCGTCTTCGACATCCTCTCGGCCTTCTTGGAACAGCTTGTACCACTTATACACAATTTTCTTACTCAGACTAGACTCACCGTATGCAATTGTCAACATTTCAAGAGTTTTAGAGCACTGGATTCCATTTTTCACACAAAATTCAATGCAAACTCTTTGCTCCATTTTTTTTCGAAAGAAGAAAATCGCCGAGCACACCAAAACCTTCTAACCTTTTAAGCCTCTGCCAGAAAAACAACACGAGCTATATAGTCAAAACTGTCAACATATGATCGTGGCGAGTGTACCAACACAACAAAACAAAAAATTTAAAACTTGAATGTACGTAGCCCGCGAAAATTGAAGTCACCTTACATTTTGAACACACCTCGTATTATCAAAGACGTAATTATGGAACGAGAATGCTCCTTGCACTCACGTGGCATCGTCCCTTCGAAGTTCGCAAATAAAATTGAGACCCGCGGTTAAAATCAACCTAATTTCAATAATTAGTTCGAAACCCCCACTTAGTGCGTGAATAATTATTATTTTAAATTAAAATATAGTCTTGTGTATACAGTTTTTACTTTCCTTCTTTCTAACCCTAAGTCACTACAACGATTCCAGACTGCTATGAGATTCTATCACCAGAGAATAAAATTGTACTCCAATTTTCTTGCCAGAATCGGTTCACTTGATTTGACTTTTAAAGTTCACCGTAATCTTCACGATGAGCCTTAAAAGGCAAAACAAGTTACCCATTTCTCGCTTAAAGCAACATTTCTTATTATACACAATTTTTATATATGAAACGAAAAGCCGATTATTTGCCCAGACGATTCCAAATTGAGCGTGCTGAAATACAACGCTTGCGTTGCGGAGTACGCTTATTGGCTGCAGGTCACGTGTAATTTAAAATTAATATTAAGTGCTTCAGCCTGTAACGTGATCTAGCAAAATGGTTAATATCGAGGGTCGCACAGTAGCACTAGACACATGGGACGAAGATCTATTTTTTTAAATATTTGCGCGATACATAATTTCTTAAGATAAGCCTTTTTCTATTTCTCTTTATTTTTCATTATCTATTTGAGAAAATAATATTAATAATTGTTCACTCTAATTATTAGCAATTTTCGCAATTTGAATAAATAATAGGTTAAGTGCAATGAAGTTCCTATTTGATGGGAAAGTACTTGGTCTACACTCAACGTATTTTCTTATTAAAAAATATGCCCGCTACGCAGGCGCATTCTCATCGCACGCTGCGCGCGCGGCTCGCAAGTTTGAGCGCGCCTAGGGCGCGCAACTGTTGGTTCTCGCGCTTCGCGCTGGATGTTGTATTTACGTAGCGCTACGCGCTCGGTCTTTATATTTTCGAACATTCTTGCGCAAACATTTTAAAATTAAGACTCAAAACTTCCATCATTGTAATTTTGTAATTGTGAATTCTCTTTCGTTAAAAGGGAGTTTGAGCGCACCTACGGCATGCGACTGATGGCAATCGCACTCCGCACTTGGTCTCCGCATTTCTTCCGCATTCGGACACAGACCTTTTAAAATCGAAGGTGAACGGACCGACCACTGTAATTTTGTAATTTTGAACTCCCTTTTGTTAAAGCTCTTTTGGCATTAACGAACACATTCTCATCACGTATCTCGTGCTTCGCACTCGATTTTGTCCAAAATTATTTTTGCATTTGTTTCTTATTTTGTTTTAAATTGCATTCTAAGCTGCTCTAAAACATGTGTCATTTCAATAAATATATATCATTACAATTCATAATAAGCATAAAAATTTAATCATACTAATTCTTATCTCCTTTTTTTTAAATTTTTAATCTTGTTTTTTACGATTATAAAAAAAACTACTGCACATATACATAGGGTCTAATACAGGAACCTATATAGGGTCCTATATAGGAGCCTATATCCTCTTTTGTATTTTCTGTGCTTTTTCTAAAAAGTTAATTTTTGCATTTTTTTATCTTATGTTTTACGATTAAAAGAAAATCTACTCGTCCTATCGAAAAATAATTAATAATAAATTTATAGATCTTTTTAGGCGAACATCTGTTATCTGGTAATTTAAGTTCATACCTTGTGTCGTTTTTTGAAACAAATTTAATATTTTTATTTTGAATGTTATTTTTTACGAATAAAGTAAAAACTACGTCTTCTATCAAAAATTATAGCTCTTTTTTGGATGAACAATTTTTGTCTCATTTTTTTTCGTAACTTATATCCAAAAGTGATTAATTATAAGTTTGTGGTTCTTTTCGGGGCGCGCAATTTGAGCTTTTTTATTTTCTTCGTATCTTGCATAGTTTGACCAAAAAATGGAATTTTTGAATTTTTCATTATTTTTGGTACGATCAAATTTGGAATGTTCAACTTTTCGACCAAAATAAAAAAGTTGTTGTCGTAGTCCTGTAAGGCTTTCAAAAAGCAAAGTTTTTTTTCTTGGCTTTTTTTCATATCATGAGTTATTTGGCTTAAAATGTTCATTTCAGTTTTTTTTGGATGTTGAAAATGCTCTAACTCTGATGATTTTCTTTTCATAGAAAAAATGTCATGGGCAAAAATTGGTCGAGTTTCTGAGTACTATGAACAACCGTACATAGAATTTTTAAACCTTTAAAAAATGTGTTTTCAAAATTTTTTTATACGATCAATTTTGGAATTTTCAACTTTTTGACCATATTGGAAAAGTTGTTTTCATAATCTTGTAGGGCCTTTAAAAAGCAACGTTTTTCTTTTCTTGACTTTTTTTCATATCATGCGTTGTTTAGCCTAAATTGTTCTTCTTAGTTTTTTTTTTTATTTTGAAAATGCTATAACTAGTAATTTTTGATTTTTCGAAAAAAGTCATTAAGATAAATTGTTAAATGGTTTGAAAACTATGAATAACCCTACAGACAATTGTATAATTTTTAAAAAAGTGGTCGCAAAAATATTAAAAATGTGACCACTTTTTGAATTTTCATCCAAAATGGCTGACTAACGAACTTGACCTTTAGTTTAGGACACTAAACGAGTGTGCAAAAGGGCAATCTAATAGATTATTTTTTTCGAAAGTTATCGTGTTCAGGGACAGACAGACAGACAGACATACAGACAGACAGACACATTCGTAAAAACCGGTTTTGGTTTCAGAGGGTCTCAAAACGTGGACATTGGACAAAAACTGGGGGATAAGAACGTGCCTGCAAAGCGGGCAGATTTTTTTTACTATATACATTTTTTATCAGATTTTATAACAAAATTCTAGATATTTTTGGTTAGGGAAACTTTTTTAAAAATTTTGTTTCGTCTTTCGTGTCCTTTTTCGAAAAATTTATTCTAAAAATTTAATTTTTTTATTTTCAATCTTATTTTTTACGATTAAAAGAAATTCTACTTGTCCTATTTACAAATGATTAATAACAAATTTATAGATCATCTTGGGTGAACAACTTTTGTCTTTTAATATCAGTGCATACCTTGTGTCGTTTTACAAAAAATTTCATTTAAAAAAATGTATTAAAATAATTTAATTTCTTTATTATAAAGGTTATCTCTTACGATTAAAGAAAAAACTAAGTGTCCTCTAAAAATTTATTCATGAAAAACTCGAATAAGTCTATTTATTTTTTTTATAGCTTGCGTTCTTTGTCAAAAAATTAATCTTTTCAGTTTGATTCATTTACGAAGAAGCAAAAACTGCGCATCCTTTAAAACAGTAATAATAATCATTTGTAGCCTTTTTTTGGATAAAAAAGTTTTTTTGTAGCTTATGTCGTTAATCCAAAAATTTAATTTATTTGTATTTACGACTAAAAACAAAAACTACGCGTCCTATCGAAAAATGATTGTTAAAAAATTTGTAGATCATTTTAAGGCGCGTAATTTTTGTCTTTTAAATTTTTTGGTATCTTCCATAGTTTGACGAGAGAACGGCCTTTTTGGATTATTCATTATTTTTCGTACGATAAAATTCTAAATTTTCGACCAAATCAAAAAATCTGTTATGATAATTTTGTGGGGCTTTAAAAAATTAATGTTTTTTTTTCTCTTGACTTTTGTTCATATCATGCGCTGTTTGGCTTAAAATGTTCATTCTACTTCATTTTTTTTTTATTTTAAAAATGCTCTAATTGTTGTAAATTTCTTTTAATAGAAAAAAGACATCAGAATAAATTGTTTAAGTTTCTGCGTACTATAAATAACAGCACATAGAATTTTGAAACCTTGCAAAAATGTGGTTTCAAAAAGTTGAGGTACGATCAAATTTTGAATTTTCAACTTTTCGACCAAATCAAAAAAGTTGTTAAAACGATCTTGTAGGGCTTTCAAAAATCAACCTCTTTCTTCTCTTGACATTCTTTCATAGCATGCGTTGTTTGGCTCCAAATGTTCATTTTAGTTTGTTTTTTTTTGGATTTTGAAAATGCTCTAACTCTAATTATTTTCTTTTTATAGAAAAAAGTCATGAGAATAAATTGTTTGGGATTCTGAGTACTATGAACAACCGTTCATAGAATTTTGAAATCTTAAAAAAATATGGTCTTAAAAATTTTGAAAACGTTCTCACTTTTTGAATTTTGATCCAAATTAGCTGGTTCACGAACTAGTTCTTTCTTCTCAGGCCTTAAAAAGTGTGTTGAAGCAGAATCCAATCTGATCAATTTTTCAAAAGTTATCGTGCCTATAGAATGCAGACTACAGACAGACAAACACTTTCGTAAAAATCGTTTTTTCTGACTCAGTGGGTCTCGAAACGTAAAGATTTTGTAAAAACCGACAAAGTAAAATTTTACATAAAACCAATACCTGCTCATTAGATGAGAATGTAAAAACGGTCATTAAACATTTTATTGTAATTTGTGTCGTTTTTCTTCCAATTTCATTTATTTATTTTCAATTTAATTTTTTACGATTCAAACTAAAAATACGATGTAATATTATTATATTATTATATATTTATATATTATTGTAGCTTTTGTTCTTGTTCCCAAAAGTTAGTTGGATCATATAAAAAAAATTTAACCTGATTTTACAACAAATTTGTTGATATTTTTGGATTAAACAACTTTTTCTTTTCAATTTTTCCGTCCAAAAATTATAAATAAAAAATTTTTAGAACTATTTTGGTTAACAATTTTTGCCCATTAATTTTTCATATCTTGTCTCATTTTTCAAAAAATTTAGTTTTTTATTTTAAATATTATTTATTACGATTAAAAAAAAATACGCGTGCTATGAAAAAATTATTTTTGTTAAATTTTAATGAGCTTTCACTTTCTCTTATAACTTGTGTCGTCTGTGCAAAAAAATATATTTAATTTTTTATTTTTAATGTTGTTTCTTACGAACAAAATAGAAACTAAGCGTTTTATCAAAAATTGATTATAACAACTTTTTAGATCTTTTTTGAATGCACACTTTTTATTGATTTATTTTATTCTGATCTCGCATAGTTTGAACGCATAAATAAATGTCTGATTTTTGCTATTTTTTGTTCGACCAAATTTTGGATTTTCGATTTTTGCAAAAAAATTCAAAAAGTTCTTGCAATAATTTTTTAAGGCTTCAAAAAAGCAGCGTTTTTCTATGTTGGATTCTTTTCATACCGTGCGCTGTTTGGCTTAAAAGTTTCATTTCGTTTTTTTTTATTCGGAAAATGCTATAGCTTTGATAATTTTCCTGTTATTGAAAAAAGTCATAACGATAAACTCTTCGAGAGCCAGCCTAGTATGAATAGCTTCTCATAAAATTTTGTCATATTAAAAAAAAATTGTTTTATGGAATTTCGAAAATGCTCTAAATATCATAATTTCTATCCGAAATATCTGGTTAACGAAATCGATCTTTCTTGATGGTTCCTTAAAATCGTGTACCAAAGCCCAATCCAATCGGAATAGTCTTTCAAGATTTATCTTGTTAAGAAATTGATCTGGTCTCTCTGTAGCTTAATGGTTAAAAGCATCAGACTGGCAGTCCGTAAAATCTGGGTTCGGATCCCAGCGGAGCTTGACAGCAATTTTTTCACAATTTACAAATAAGAATCAATATTAAGAAAATATTTATTATAGACCCGTGGAGAAAATACAATTAATATCAAATGATTTTATACTTAATTACGTACAATATTCAGAAACTGAAGACGCTTAGAAAACAGGGATCTAAAGTATAAGTTTTGTTGAACTTTTATTAAAGAATTTTGAGTTAAAAAAATAAATATCTGAAAGTGAAGAACATGAACTATTTGAGCATACAAAATTGAGCTATTCTATGTCTTTGGTAATCTTCTTACAATTTCTATTTTAATTGGTTCAAGTGGATGAGATACGACTTCCGGTTTTTGCCTAATGTTTTTGATGGGTTCGATGTGCTTTTTTCGTACAATAAATTTCAGAAAAATTCTCGTTAAAGCAGTTTTCATCTCCATTATGGCAAGTGAAGAACCTAAAAAAATCATTTTTATGAGTAAAATATAAGCTTCATACCCTTAATGAATTTTGATACTCTAATTTTAATAAAATATAAACCTATACAGTTTCTCGGTCCTCCACTGAAGGGCAAATAACAGTATGGATTCCGTTTCGCGACTTCTTCTGGAAGAAATCTATCAGGATCAAATTTCAGTGGATCAGGCCAATATTTTTCATCACGATGTATCTTAGCTATATAGCAGAAAGCAGTGCAACCTTTCGGCAATGTGTAGCCTCCTGAAAATAAAATTGTTTGGTCAGTAAACAATTATAAAATATTTTAGTAAAAGTCTCTGATAAATGAAACGATAACCCACCTACATGAAGATCTTCTTCTATTTTTCGCAAAACGAATGCTATGGATGGAAAAAGTCTCAATGATTCTTGAATAATTCTTTCTGTGTATTTCATTTCTCTTAAGTCATCACTCGTGATCAAAACATTTTCTGGAATTACGTCACCGTAAATATGCTTCATCTCATCATATAATTTTTCCTAAACACAATCAGTCATCAGTTACTATTTGCGATACTTAAATTGTCGATTGCTCTCATTTTTGAATTTTAAATACCTCAATTTAAATAGTTCAATTATGAAAGTTTGAATATTTAATTTAAACTGAGTTAGTTGAACACTTTTAAATACACTAGACTTTCGATTTAAGCACCGGTTTGGTTCTGACCTTGGATAACCGCCCCTTACGTTGCCGAGGCTCCTCTTATCTATTGGTGTCAATTACCCGCGAGCCATAAATCAATAGTGCTTAAATCGAAAGTCTAGTGTATTTGTTTTTCCTTGTTCAATTAAGACAGCATTCAGCTTTGAAACGCTAAAAAACTATTTTTGTAAACTTTCTTCTGCGATTATTAAAAATAATATCAACGTTGGGTTTAATATGCTTAATGTATACACTCTTTGAAATACATAAACAAATTTTTTTAATTTATTTTATTAATTTTTGATATATAAAAGCATCAGTCAAAGTCAACTCTTCAAAAAGTAGGTAGGTCCGCGACGATGAAAATTTTTATTTGTACATTCAACCTGTCTTTATTTTAAAACACGAATCTTATTTAGCTTAAAATATTATTCATTCATTAATTATAAGATTTCTTCTTTGTGGTTAAACATTCAGGTATATTTTGACAACAAAAAATATAGTCACTAAAATTTCATAAGTGGGGAGGAACCTATGGTTCTTTACAAAAGAGAGGTACTTTATGTTATAAAATTGGATGACTTTAAAACTTCAGTATAGTGACATTTATGATGATGACAATTATTGAAATAAACAATTGTTTATTTCGCAGGAATTTCTGTTTAAAATTGATTGCCTTACCTGTACGTCAGGGTGGTATGCCAACATCAGCAGTACGAACTGAAGAGCAACTGACACTGTATTATAAGCCTGCATTGCACAAAAATGTTTTACGGTATTAAAGAAGTATTTTTTGTTTCATTTCAAAAATTAGAAGTTTCAATAAGATGCAAATCGTGTACTTACTGCTATTACCATGAAGTTCACCTCGTCACAAATTTGTTGATCAGAGAATTTCTGTTTATCTTGTAGGTCTAAGAGTAATTCCAAGAACCCTCCTCTTTGATTCTCAATTTCATCTGAAAAATTACCTGTTAATAACCTATAAATTAACGCCTCCAATCTATACCGTTCTACGTCGCGTTTAGGCGGAGTAAGTCAGAGCATATAGAACCTACAGCTATACATCGCACAGTAGCACGCAAATTACGACTCTGGACAAATTTATTTTCCGACTACAGTTTTCATCCTATTCAAACGGTTTAAAAAAATTAAAGCTAATGAAAACTCACATGATCTTATCGGAGAATATATTTAAATTGAGGCTCCATTCTTTTCTTATTTCCTGACAAAAATGAAAAAAAATTTTTTTTTAATTTTGAAGAGTACTATTTCCAAGAGAATACTCAGATTCATTACGAAATACCCATAATGAGTAGAGGAACTATCCAGTACAATTTTCCAGTACCGAAGGATAAATTATAAAATGTATTTAATTTGTTATAAACAAATAAGTGGATTAAAATGGTTTCATATGGTTTTACGGTGTATGGTCCTTTGATTCTCACTATATTTTCTCAGTTGATCAAGAAAAATAATTTTTGTGTTGTACCCGTGAGGATTCATGAATAAACAATCATTATTATAAACTAATAAAGAAAACAATGTTTGGCTTCAGCTATGGGTGACGAAAAGAATAGTCAGTTTCCATGGAATGAGCTCCATAGAGCTTGTGAATGATACTCAGTTTTCATATCTGCTCATATAATAACAGGTCGAAATTGTGGGTCCGGATGCAATAAGGGCACATAAAATTTTTTCGTGCGAAAACGAAGTCCCCTGGAGGCTTTAGAAAAAATTTTCGAATTTTAATTTTCAAAAGATATATATGGATGTAAAATTTGATTGCGCATCTTTTTTTCTTAAGCCAAAAAGTTGTAACTTTTTTAGTTTAAAAATTAAAGCCAAAAAACTTACTTTTTTGAAAAAGTCGTTTTTAATCCGTTTTTCACTTCAACTTGTGCTCTGTACGTCAGTTTTTGGAATTTTTGAATAAAATTTTCAGAAAATATACCTTAGGGTATTCTTCGATTCATAGAGGAACAGGAATTCAAAATAAAAA
>NC_046665.1:95637566-95653704 GCF_010883055.1 Belonocnema kinseyi
AAATTAAAATTCGAAAATTTTTTCTAAAGCCTCCAGGGGACTTCGTTTTCGCACGAAAAAATTTTATGTGCCCTTATTGCATCCGGACCCACAATTGTTCAAGCGATCTTAGTTAACAATTGCATTATTCCACTATTTTTCGTCCCAAAAACTCATTTCTTTGGATGTATTTAATTGTTAATGACTGATATTCGAATAGCGTTAGGGGATTTGCACGAATAATAACAACTGCCATTTTTATAAACAATTTCATGAACAATTACTCATCTTTTCTATTTGTCATGGACTAAATGGCGTTTTTCACCCAGAATCAAGTGCAGATCACTAATTGATGACACCCATTCATTATTATCGACCATCCGATAACATTTGTTGATTATTTAAACAAAAGTAAAAGACCAATACACAGTTTGAACATTTTTCGATATTCTTACTTCGTTTTCAGAACTAGGTTAACTGTGAATGAACAATATTTTAAGCCCAATTGTTATAGGCATGAACAATTTCATGAAAATAATATTAATATTAATTCGATACGCACATGAAACTTTACGTCTGTATCAAAAGTAAAACTTCTACTTCTGGATGCAGTGGTCTTTCTAGCTTAACGAACTCACTTCTCAGACATGGTAAATAAAGATCAGAAGAGAATAGGAGATAATGCAATAAATCTGTGTTAGTGTCGATGCAACTTGTCTTCCTTGATCAACAATTTGTGTAGTAATCCAGGCATAAAATTGTTATTACATGAGCAGATGTGATAACTGAGTATCATTCACGAGCTCTACCGAGCGATTCCATAGAAAATGACTATTCTTTCCGACATCAATACCTGAAGCCAAAAATAGTTTTCCTTCTTTGTTTATAAGAATGATTGTTTATACATAAATCAATATGGGTATAAAACCATAATTATTTACGTTAATTAATTGATGAAATTTAGTCAAAAAAATTTTTTTTTAATTTTTGTCAAGAAATAAAAAAAATAAAGCCTCAATTTGAATATATGCTCTGAAAAGATTATGCGGATTTTCATCAGCTTTAATTTTTTTAAACCGTTTGAATCGGATCAAAACTGTAGTCGGAAAATCAATTTGTCCAGAGTCGTGATTTTCGTCCCACTGTGCAGCGTCCAAACGCAACGCAAATTTGCACCGCCTAAATTTGAAGTAGGATTGCATGGCTTAAAGGCGTCCATTTTTTTTAAAGGCGTCCATTCACAAATCATATACCTTTATGTATTTTTATCATATAATTTTATTTTTACCCTTTTTAGCTATACCATGTTTTTCGAATTCACGTTTTTTCTTGGCAATTATCTAAAAACAGATGGAAAAGAAATATATTTCGATGTGCAATTACTTTAATTTATTTACAAATTTACATGCATTATGTTGTGTATTGCTTACAGCATGTGATACTCTGTGCATTTCTTTAATGCTCCTGTAAAAATCTTTTGACATTTTGGTTAAATTGAAAATTTTATCGGGATGTAACCAAGGCCTGAAACCTCGCTTCATTGCCAATTCGAAGGCTCTGTGAATAATTTGATACAATTAAATAAAAGGATTAAGATCATGTAACGCTTACCAGATTCCTACCTTAGGGGCCGTCTATGAAATACGTTACAAATTTTTGCCCCCCCCCCCCCTAATGGAATGTACCCTTTGTTTGAACACGGATTTTAATCCATTTTAAGGTGGTGTGTTCCTAAATTGAGACCAAAACAGTGAAATTTAAAAAAGAAACTACTCAACTACGACAAAGATAATGTGGAACGTTACAATCTCAAAGTAAAAGGAAGCTTGAATTCAGTACACTATGGTTTTGTTTAGCGTTGAACCTATTGAGTAAAACACTAAACAGCATGTCCAGAAACTGCAGCAAGTGATCGATGTCACAGAGTAGTTTTCCAATGTTATCCACATGGAGTTAGGACCAGACAAATGCAGAACAGTGCATTTAGTCTAAGGGGAATTAGGAAATGCAGATGTAGCATACGATAGTTAAGACAAGCCTAACCAGTGCCTTCACTACACGACTCAGATTGATTTGACTACACGGCCTTTAATTTGTCCTCAGATGGAGCCTTGGATATAAGGGCAGAAACCATAGAGGAATAAGAAATGCAATGGAAAAAGAAATCTATCCTCGGAGAGGACCCCAAAACGTTTAAATAAACATAAAGTGGATACTGAAGCATTCAATATTTGGCTAAGAAGGGCTGTTCTGTATCCAGAGTCGGAAGGATTCGTCATTGCGATACAGGACAAGGTTGTCAGCACTAGGAATGATCGCAAATACGTGTTATATCCAGACGTGGTTAACAGGTGCCGATTATGTGGAGATTATCTTATATTGGGTGTTACTATCCAAACAGATCATTATTCTGAGTCAATTTACCTGACTTCATGGTGTGAGAAAATAAGGTGTAAGAGTTAACATCATCACCATTGCTTGTTCACTTAAACGAAAATTGAAGTCAACATATACGACCAAGATCCACAAGTATAGCGAGTTAAGACATGAAGTAAAGACGATATGGATGAATGTGATTCATGCATCTATTCATCTCTTTGTGATTTCGGGTACAGGCAATGTGCACGCAAGATGCACTGAACATCTAAATACTTAGGAGTCTGTAGGGTATTGGCAGCAGCACAGAAGGCGGTTTTATTAAATATCTGTCGCATTCTAAAAAACTTACTTGACAATAAGGATGCAAGCGATTAAACCCCTGTGGAGTAGCTGATGGTAGCTCTAAGAAAGCATCCAGAGGTGACTGTTGTCACCTTCAACGCTGGCGACCGGTCTTGATTGTGTATCTACAACATCAGCGCAGGAGGTTTCAAGCATCATATTGAATTTACTTAGAACATCCTTCTCTCATCAGTCACTTGATTTAGTCCGTGACTATGATGTTTAATCGGGTTCACTCAGTAAAGTCAGTAAGGTAAGAATCGGATAACTGTTATATTTCAAGAGCTTAACACAATAAGCCCTATTCAAAAAAGGAAGATAAATAAATTTTCTCATACCTGTCTACACATACACCCAATTCTCCGTTTATGTTGAGGTCGGAATTTTTGGATAAGCCCATTGAAGTTTCTGAAATGATGGTCAGTCAATGATCAAATAAGCAAACCAAAAAATGTAATAAATGCGCATCAATAAAATATAGGTATGCCCTATTTATCTTAACTTCTCTTACCTAAAGCCACGTTCAAAGCAAAAGGTATCAAATAGGATCGAATTTCAAATTCAGCTCCATCCAATTCTTCTTCCATTTTCTTAACCATTGATTTTGCATGTTCATCGAAAATATGCACAAATTTTCTTAGAATTTGAAAATTGAAAGCAGGTTGAATTAATTTACGATGAACACGCCACATTGGAACTAGTGAAAACAAAACAAAAGTTTAAAAATGCTGTGAATTGATTAAATGATGGAGTCAACGCTGCTAGTAAAAATCATGCTTAAAAAAATGGTCCTTCAGTATGTTTACGTTTAGATTAAAGAATGTTAGATTAATGTAAAATTTTACCAAACTTGTTTTGGACAAACGTTCACATTTTAAAACCTGCTGAATTTGAAAAACAGGTTTTTAGGAAGGTGTCTGTCTACCTGCATGTATTTATGTCTCTGAGCATGATAACTTTTGAAAAAATTAATCTATTGGATTGTTTTTTGGTTCTCTAGTTTATTGTCAGAAACTAAAGTTCAAGTTCGTCAGATATTATGCATACAAATTTAAAAAGTTAGAGCATTAAAAAAATTGTTGCAACCATTTTTTCAAGATTTGAAAATTCTATCTGAGATAATTCATGATACTCGAAAATTCGAAAAATTTATCTTAACGAGTTTTTACGATAAAAGAAAACTATCATAATTCTAGCATTTTCAGAATAAGGAAAACAAAGGGAAATAAGAATTTTAAGCCGAGCAACGCATAATATGAAACAAGTCAAGAGAAGCGAAACGTTTCTTTTTGATAAATGTTTTGAACATCACATTTTTCTTTGACACACTGTTTTTTAAAGTTTTGACCTTGAAAATAGGAATTTCGGTCTTTACACATATATGTTTTTGAATTTATTTATATTTACTTTAATTACCTGGAGCAACAAGCAATGCATTACCCAGCCAAGGCCGAAGGAGTCTGGACAGAGCTTTCCCCATACTTTTTGGACTTGTCAAAACAGTCTTAAAATCATAATAAACAGATTAATTAAGAATAAATTCTAAATTTTTCAACTTTGTATTTACTTTCATTTGATCAGGTTCGTGGATTACAATAAATAATTGATTGCCCAGCCACCCTCGAAATGGAGAAGCATATTCTTCAGCTATTTCCAATAACTTTTCGTACGCAGCTGAAAAAGAAAACATATTTTGGGACTTCATTTTTCATTATTATTTGATATCTTAAGCCTGCAAAATTTTTATTCCACTTTCGAGTTGGGCAATCTGCTCAAATATCTTTGTCTGCGCAAAATTGACGTTTCCAAATTTTCTTGGAATTGATCATCATTTTCGAAGCAGGAGAATTTTTTTATTGAAGAATTTTGATAATGGATGGATATTTCTAAAACTATATGAAAAGGGCCTAGGGCATAAAGCATGTAAAAATTGCCCTTAGGCTTGTCCCTTCAAATCAAAATCGTGAAATTTTAGTCCTGGGAGAGTTATCGAAGGAAAATGTTAGAACTAAAGGTATTCGCCAAAAAGACAAATATTACTAAAGCTATTTTTCTAGACACTTTTTTAAGGACAAATTTTTCTTTCGTCTTTTTTCATATCACTTTTTCTTTTCTATAAATACTGGAAATTTCGGTTTGTCAAATTAAAACTAGTTATTAAAAAAATGTTCAGTGAAAATATTGTCTTTTTAATCGAAGAATAGTTTCTACACATTCCAGAAAATCAGAAAAAACATGCATAGGATTTGTTTCATCGGATGAAACCACTTCGACCAAATTCTAAAAGTAGTTTTAAAAGTAAGACGCATTATCAAACTTTTGAATATTTGTGTTAAGAAATAATTTAAAAATATATGAATATTGAGAAATGGCAGTAAAATTATATATGTAGAATAAATTTAAACATTGTGTGCTAGTTCAGGAAAATTACCAGTGGCATCCATTCCTAGAAAAAAATGAGCATTTCCTATAATAGGGTACGCCTTCGGCCCAGGCAATTTGTCACCATCTTTATAAAATCGAAAATTGTTTACGTAGTCAAAGAGCACTAACAGGATAATACTTAAAATGCCGATCGACAAATACAAGATAACTGACATTTTTTAAATTTCGACCGACTGTTAACTGTGCAATCAAAATAAAACTAACGCTTTCCCAATCAAGTTGCTTTTATACATACAAACGAGGCTGTAAACTCATCTTCGATGTCAAGACGCGGGTGAAAGTTTTTTCGAAGATCTTAATAATTCATATTTTTGAACCCTGTGTTAATTTATATTGCAATGCAAACATGGTGATTTACATTCATTGTTACATAAATAATTTTATGTTTTCAAAATACAAGATTGCAGTTTGCAAGGTTGTAAGAACGACATATAACTTCGTCTCAAAAAATGCTACAAATACAGGCAATAACAATTTGTGAATATAATATAGTATTAGCAAGTATACGTCATTACACTTATTAAAAATCTTCGTCTTAAAGAAAATTGAATTATGTAAATATGTTTCCAAGATACAACTTTTTGCAGACAAATTTCGGCAATTTTTTCATAATTTATGTACATATTTAAGAAAACCTAAATTCATTGAAAAAAGTTTTGGTAAAGCATTTAATTATAATTTTTCATTCTCTCCTGATAAACGATTCCTTGTTTAGTCATATGAAACATTATGTATATATTCTATACATTTTCTATCAAAAACAATTTGTTTGGAATTTTGAGTATTCGATTTATTTTTGACAGAATAAAATATGTCAAATTGCAAAAATATGTATCAAAGAACAAAGTGAACCAATTTTTATTGAGAAGGGATACCCATTAAATTCAGAAAGTTCAGTTATTTTTTGAACCATAATCAGTTGGTGGTCTTATCTACGTTTGGTTGTTCGGCGGCCCATCAAACTTTTTGTTCAGAGCAGTTTTTCTAAAAGTGATAAGGGATGACTCAAAAATAATAAATGATCTATTTTTCTTTTAAAACCATTTGCAGGTAATGTTTGATAGACGGAAAAATTAGAAGTTCAGCTTGGCTATCTAGATGTGCAGGTAGACTATATTGGAGGGTCGACTATAGGACAGCCCCTGAAGATGTATAAAGCGACTATCTCTAGAAGGTTCAAACAAGAGGTTCAAATCGATCATCTGAGAGTGTGAACTTGATTATCCTAGGCAGTCGACAGAGGGTGGAATGAATCATAATAAACAGTCAAAACGTTCATTGTATAGAGTCCACTTGATTATCTCAGATAGTTGACCTGTTATACTGGGGCAGTCGACCTGGTCATCATAGAGGTTCAATTGATTATCTTACATGTTCTATATTTGGCAGTCTCTCTCTCTCTCTCTCTCTCCCTCTGCCCCCCCCCCCCTCTTTTGAAACTGATATCCCAGATGTTATAACTTTTTTCATCATCAGTGAATGCTGAAATTTGTGGCACGTTTTAATTTTGAAACTACACGATTACAACTAATTAAATAAATTAGTGTTATCGTAGAAATTCATAAAAAGATGTAAAAGAACGTATAGTACAATGAAGATTCTATATTTCTATAAGTGTGTGCAAAATAATAAGTGTGTAAACCTCTGGATATAAGTGTATATAGTTCGCGGTTGCAACTAAGCCTACGACAATAGTTAAGAAAACAATCACTTTTTTGTGCCAAATATCGAAATATTCCATTTTAACCCATTCAATTTAAAAATTTGTAATTGAATTAAATTTGTTTTTAAATATTCAGAAAGGTTTGACTTTTTATATCAAATAACCATTTATAAATAAAATAAACTTTTAGAGAGATGCATTTAAACTTTAAACGTTACTATTTTAATTTTAATTTTTAAACAATTTTTATATATTGTGAAATTATTTATTTATGTCATGAGGATATGACGATACATTGTTTAAGATTCTGAGTACAATGAATAACCGTTCATAGAATTTTGAAATCTTGAAAAAATGTGGTCTTAAAAATTTTGAAAACGTGCTCACTTTTTGAATTTTGATCTAAATTATCTGGCTCACGAACTAGTTCTTTCTTCTTAGGCCTTAAAAAAGTGTGCCAAAGCAGAATCCAATCTGATCAATTTTTCAAAAGTTATCGTGCCTACTGAATACAGACTACAGACAGACAAACACTTTCGTAAAAATCGTTTTTTCTGACTAAGTGTGTCTCAAAAAGTGCAGATTTTATGTAAACTGACAAAGTGAAATTTTACATAAAACCAATACCTTCTCATTAGATGAGAATGTAAAAATGGCCATTTAACATTTTATGGTAATTTGTGTAGTTGTTCTTTCAATTTGATTTGTTTATTTTCAATTTAATTTTTTACGATTCAAACTGAAAATACGATATAATATTATTATATTATTATATATTTTTATATTATTGTAGCTTTTGTCCTTGTTCCCAAAAGTTAGTTAGATTATTTTTTTTAAAAATTAACCAGAATTTACAACAAATTTGTTAATATTTTTGGATTAAACAACTTTTTCTTTGCAATTTTTCCGTTCAAAAATTATAAATAGGAAATTTTTAGAACTATTTTGGTTAAAAATTTGTGTCCATTAATTTTTCCCATCTTGTCTCGTTTTCAAAAAATTTAAGTTTTTATTTCAAATGTTATTTTTTACGATTAAAAAAAAAACGCGTGCTATGAAAAAATTATTTTTGGTAAATTTGAATGAGCTTTCACTTTTTCTTAAAGCTTGTGTCGTCTATGTAAAAGGTATATTTAAATTTTTATTTTTAATGTTGTTTTTTACGAACAAAATAGAAACTAAGTGTCCTATCAAAAATTGATTATAAAAACTTTTTAGATATTTTTTGAGTGCACAGTTTCTATTGATTTATTTTATTCTTATCTTGCATAGTTTGAACGCATAAATAAATGTCTGATTTTTGCTTATTTTTTGTTTGATCAAATTTTGAATTTTCGATATTTGCAAAAAAATTCAAGAAGTTCTTACAATAATTTTGTAGGGCTTCAAAAAAGCATCGTTTTTCTATGTTGAAGTTTTTTCATACCGTGCGCTGTTTGACTTATGAGTTTCATGTCGTTTTTTATTTTATTTATTTTGAAAATGCTATAACTTTGATAATTTTCTTGTTATTGAAAAAAGTCATAACGATAAACTCTTCGAAAGTCATCCTAGTATGAATAGCCTCTCATAAAATTTTGTCATATTACAACATAATTGTTTTATAGAATTTCGAAAATGCTCTAAATATTATAATTTCTATCAAAAATATCTGGTTAAAAAAATCGATCTTTCTTTATGGTGCCTTAAAATCATGTACCAAAGCCCAATCTAATCGGTTTAGTCTTTCCAGATTTATGTTAAGAAAATGATCTGGTCTCTCTGTAGCTTAATGGTTAAAATCATCCGACTGGCAGTCCGTTAGACCTGGTTTCAGATCCCAGCGGAGCTTGAGAGCAATTTTTTCACAATTTACAAATAAGGATCAATATTAAAAAAATATTTATTATAGACCCGTGAAGAAAATACAATTAAGATCAAATTATTTTATACTAAATTACGTATAATATTCGGAAACTAAAGACGCTTAGAAAACAGGGATCTAAAGTCTAGGTTTTGTTGAACTCTTATAAAAGAATTTTGAATCAGAAAAATAAATATCTAAAAGTGAAGAACGTGAACTATTTTAGCATACAGAATTGAGCCATCCTATGTCTTTGGTAATCTTCTCACAATTTCTATTTTAACTGGTTCAAGTGGATGAGATACGATTTCCCCTCTTTGCTTAATGTTCTTGATGGGTTCGATGTGTTTCTTTCTTACAATAAATTTAAGAAGAATTCTCGTTAAAGCAGTTTTCATCTCCATTATGGCATGTAGAGAACCTAAAAAAATCATTTCTTATGAGTAAAATATGAGCCTGATATAAAAAGTAATTTCGTTTCTCTAATTATAATAAAATATAAACCTATACAGTTTCTTGGTCCTCCACTGAAGGGCAAATAACAGTATGGATTCCGTTTCGCGACTTCTTCTGGAAGAAATCTATCAGGATCAAACTTCAGTGGATCAGTCCAATATTTTTCATCACGTTGTATTTTTGCTATAGAGCAGAAAGCCGTACAACCTTTCGGCAATTTGTAGCCTCCTGAAAACAAAATTTTTCGTTCAATAAATAATTATACAATATTTTAGTCAAAGTATCTAATAAATGAAATGATAACCAACCTACGTGAAGATCTTCTTCTATTTTTCGCAAAACGAATGCTACGGATGGAAACAGTCTCAATGATTCTTGAAAAATTCTTTCTGTGTATTTCATTTCTCTTAAGTCATCACTCGTAATCAAAACATTTTCTGGATTAACGTCACCGTAAATATGCCTCAACTCCTGATATGCTTTTTCCTAAACACAATCAGTCATAAGTTACTATTTAAGATACTTTAATTATCGATTGATCTCATTTTTGAATTTTGAATACCTCAATTTAAATAGTTCAATTATGCAACTTTGAATGTTTAATTTAAAATGAGTTAGTTGAATACTTTTAAATACTCTAGACTTTCGATTTAAGCATCAGTTTGGTTCTGACCTTGGATAACCGCCCCTTATATTGCCGAGGCTTCTCTTATCTATTGGTGTCAATTCCCTGAGAACCATAAATCAAGAGTGCTTAAATCGAAAGTCTAGTGTATTTGTTTTTCCTTGTTCATTTAAGACGATGAAAATTTGTATTTGTACATTCAACTTGTCTTTATTATAAAATAGGAATCTTATTCAGCTTAAAATATTAACTATTCATTTATTTGAAGAATTCATGTTTGTGGTTGAAAATTCAGTTATATCTCGACAAAAAAAGATAGTCACTAAAATTTCATAAGTGGGGGGGGGGGCAAAACCTAAGGTTCATTACAAAAGAGAGGTACTTTATGTTATACAATTGCATGACTTTAAAACTTCAGTATAGTGAAATTTATGATGATGATGCTTATTGAAATAAACAATTGCTTATTTCACAAGAATTTCTGTTTAAAATTGATTGCCTTACCTGTACGTCAGGGTGGTATGCCAACATCAACAATACGAACTGAAGAGAAATTGATACTGTATCATACGCCTGTATTGCACAAACATGTTTGATGGTATTAAAGAAGTATCTTTTGTTTTATTTTAAAAATTAAAAGTTTCAATAAGATGCAAATCGTGTACTTACTGCCATTACCATGAAGTTCACCTCGTCACAAATTTGTTGATCAGAGAATTTCTGTTTATCTTGTAGGTCTAAGAGTAATTCCAAGAACCCTTCTCTTTGATTCTCAATTTCATCTGAAAAATTACCTGTTAATAACCTATAAATTAACGCCTCCATTCTATACCGTTCTACGTCGCGTTTAGGCGGAGTAAGTCAGAGCATATAGGACCTAGAGCTATACATCGTACAAGAGCATATCCTATTCAAACGGTTTCTTTTATTAAAGCTGATGAAAACTCACATGATCTTATCGGAGAATATGTTTAAATTGAGGCTCTATTCTTCTTTTATTTCTTGACAAAAATGAAGAAAAAATTTTTAATTTTGAAGAGTACCATTTCCAAGAGAATACTCAGATTCATTCCGAAATACCCATAATGAGTAGAGGAACTATCCAGTACAATTTTCCAGTACCGTAAGATGAATTAGAAAATGTATTTAATTTGTTATAAACAAATAAGTGGATGAAAATGGTTTCATATGGTTTTACGGTGCTTGGTCCTTTGATTCTTACTATATTTCCTCAATTGATCAACAAAAATAATTTTTGTGTCGTACCCGTGAGGATTCATGAATAAACAATCATTATTATAAACTAATAAAGAAAACAATTTTTCGCTTCAGCTATTGGTGACGGAAAGAATAGTCAGTTTCCATGGAATGAGCTCCATAGAGCTTGTGAATGATACTCAGTTTTCATATCTGCTCATATAATAACAGGTCGAAATTGTTCAAGCGATCTTAGTTAACAATTGCATTATTCGACTATTTTTCGTCCCAAAAACTCATTTCTTTGGATGTATTTAATTTTTAATGACAGATATTCGAATAGCGTTAGTGGATTTGCACGAATAATAACAACTGCCATTTTTATAAGCAATTTCATGAACAATTACTTATCTTTTCTATTCGTCATGGAATAAATAGCGTTTTTCACCCAGAATCAAGTGCAGATCACTAATTGATGACACCCATTCATTATTATCGATCATCCGATAACATTTGTTGATTATTTAAACAAAAGTAAAAAACCAATACACAGTTTGAACATTTGTTGATATTCTTACTTCGTTTTCAGAACTAGGTTAACTGTGAATGAACAATATTTTAAACCCAATTGTTATAGGCATGAACAATTTTATGAAAATAATATTAATATTAATTCGATACGCACATGAAACTTTACGTCTGTATTAAAAGTAAAACTTCTATTTCTGGATGCAGTGGTCTTTCTAGCTTAACGAACTCACTTCTCAGACATGGTAAATAAAGATCAGAAGAGAATAGGAGATAATGCAATAAATCTGTGTTAGTGTCGATGCGACTTGTCTTCCTTGTATTATTTTTTCTGCATCTATTGAAATCTTTATTTTTGGCTTGCTGAGCCTCTTCCAATGATTCTCCAATTGAAATGACAAAGGAGTCTATTGTTTTGGCTCCATGGATCAACAATTTGTGTAGTGATGCAGGCATAAAATACCAATTCTATTGTTGAACGAGCAGTTTAGCCGTTTTAAGAGCATCTTTGTGGAATTTGATGGTATCAGTGGCTCTACCAGATGCTAGGAATTGTGAGGCTATGTACATATTCTTTAGAATTTTTTCGTCAAAACCGATGATTTCGAAAAGAATGTTATAATTTTTAAAGAATTTACTGGTTGTATTCCCATCGTTGGAAGAGCCAGCAGCTTGTTTCGAAGTATCCACAATCAAGCTAAATCGTTCACAAATTTCTTTCTTGATATAATCGTTTCTTGAATTGCGAACCTGCTTTTTCTCCTTGGTTATTCATGCCCACACTTCAATTGGTAATGGATAACTGGCGTTCAAAACGTATTCCATTTAGGAATAGCAAACCTATTTTGAACCCTTCTTCATTTTCTGCTCTTTTTTAAACATTCCTTATATTATTCATTTCGCTTGTTTTCGACCCGCAAATGATACAATTAGCAGCAGAAGGAGAACCGATATGTTGGCATACTTTTCCATCTATCATTGTCCCGATTAGTTCATGCTCCACATAGTATGTCGTTTCGTCAATTTCGATCGTGCTTTTCCTCAATTTTTCCATTTGCTTTTAAATATTCCCGAATTCCAGTCAGATTTTCTCTTTAGACTCTTTGACACACTCGTACATTATTGGCAAGCAATTTTCGGTGAACAAGGTCGGGGATTCTCTCAAATCATTGGGTTGAATAGTAACTCCTGCTTCAGACAAGGCGAAGCCAAGAATCTGACTACGAGCACGAACTTGATTTTTCGGGTGGAGTATGATCTTAAACTGGATTTTTTGGACAAACTGTGTAATTGTTTATTACACTTTTTTAAATAATCAACAATTGTTATCGGATGATCGAAAATAATGAATAGGTATCATCAATCAGTGATCTGCATTTGATTCTGGGTGGAAAACACTATTCATCCCATGACGAATAGAAAAGATGATTAATTGTTCATGAAATTGTTCATAACAATGGCAGTTGTTATTATTCATACAAATCCTGTAACATTATTCAAAGATCACTCATTCAAAATTAAATACATCCAAAGAACAGAGTTTGTGTGACAAAAAATAGTCGAATAATGCAATCGTTTGATATAGTCCACATCTGGTCGGCAACTGCACTGGAAGGATTCCCCGTCCCATGGCTAGCCTGACCAGCATGGCCGTGACTCATCAAATTAAGTGCCTTCTCTCTCTCTCTCACTCCTCTACCCTCGCGAGGAAAGCTGACAGCGGCTGCCAACCTTGCGTTGACAAAACGATACCCTCCCGAAATAAAAAATTGAAACAAGTATTTTCCTATTATTATTTCACTTTTATTTACATTCCGGAGGAAGGCCGAGCAAAGAAGATTAATCTCTATTAGAATAATACGCGCGCGCGCCATAGTGTAAATTTTATTGTATATTATTGTAATTCCGCTTTCTTGAACTTTTATTATGTTTCTTTTGATTTGTCAGCGTTTTTATTTTATTTTCTAATTCATGTCATTTTTCTTTCATCTTTAATTTAAGTTTCTTTTAAAATTTGTCGTATTTTTATTTTTAATGTCGTTTTTCCTTCCATTTTATTTTATGTCTCTTTTTAACTCTCGTCGTTTTTATTTTACTTTTATTTTGAATCGGCGTTACTTTTTAATTTGCCTCGCTTTATTTTATTATTTTTATTTTCATACATTTTTCCATGCTGATTTTACGAATCTTACCGGAACTTACGAAATGACGGCAATTTTGGAACGCTACCGTGTGTTTCAAAAGTTGCCGCCTGCGCGCGGAAAAACCAGAGAGAAGGGGATGCCGAGGCGGCCGAAACGCCCCTCCGCCTCTCTTGCGATTCGCCGGGAGCTCCGCGCCAACCGACGGCCGGCAGCCTCTCGGACTTGCTGCTTAAAGGACGGGCGCATTGACCCGAAAGAAAAACTCTCGCTCCGACAACCTCTCCAGACTCACTATCCTAAGAGATTGTCTCGATACTGTATCATTTTTTGTTTGAGCTCTGAGTAAAGATAAATTTAAATCAATTCACAGTTTACTTTAAACTTCCTCTCCTCCTTAGTGGCGGTCTGCTTCCAATAGCCCCGTCGAGCTTTCGCTCTCTCTCTCTCTCTCTCTCTCTCTCAAACATCAATCCGGCCTCCTAGCATCTCTCTTATCCTGGAGTCTTCCTCTCTCTGTCTCCCTTTCTTAGAGGTCGGTCAGCTTGAAAAACAGCCCCGCTACCCTCGCATCTATACTAGAGGTCGGTCAGCTTGAAAAACAGCCCCGCTACCCTCGCATCTGTACTTGAGATCGGTCAGCTTGCAAACAGCCCCGCTATCCTCGAATCTTTTCTTACTAGAGGTCGGTCAGATCGAAAACAGCCCCGCTACCCTCGAACATTTCCTTTCAAGAGGGCGGTCAGCACGAAAAACAGCCCCCTAACACTCGAAATCTTCTCTCTTCTCAACGGGATCGGTCAGCTTGCAAACAGCCCCGACACTCCCTGCGAATCTCTCTCTCTCTCTCTTCCTGGGACTCCTAATCCACACCTATGTCTGATCCTATCCAAAAGCGCCGCCCTCGTCCCTGCAAGCCCCGGTCACGTCTCAGGACCGCCTGAGACACCGTCATCCACGAGCGAGCAGCAGACTTCGGCCTCGGTTTTCCACCGGCCGCGAGGAAATCACGTCAGCGCCAGAGTGGCGCCCTGCTCGTCGAGCGGCATCCAACAGCACTGCAGAATCGTGCCTCGGTTTCCACCTGCCCCTGAAGGAACCCTGTCAGCACCGGTGTAGCGCCCCGATCATCTAGCAGAATCCGGCGACCTTCAGCACCACAACCACCGAGCCTCGGTTTTCCACTGGCCCCAGGCTAGTCTGCCTCGCCAGCACCTGGTCAGCGCCCTAGCAGACGCCCAACTATCGCCGGCCAACTTGGCTTTAC
This sequence comes from Belonocnema kinseyi, assembly GCF_010883055.1. Classification (NCBI taxonomy): domain Eukaryota; kingdom Metazoa; phylum Arthropoda; class Insecta; order Hymenoptera; family Cynipidae; genus Belonocnema; species Belonocnema kinseyi. Next base: position 95,652,432 of record NC_046665.1, read on the forward strand.
GTCGCTCGGGCTTCGTTTTCCACCGGCCCCCAAAACCAGTCTGTCAAGTCAGCGTCCGGTCAGTACCCTGTCAGCTTTCCTCATCACCACCGATCAACCACACATCTAAAGATCAAGGCTGAGACCAAATAACATCTCTACAACCCACCTTGCATCACGTTAACTAGGATCGTTTGAAGAACTGCGAATTGTTATTATATGAGCAGATATGATGAGTATCATTTACGACCTCTACGGAGCTAATTCCATAGAAAATGACTATTCTTTTCGACACCAATACCTGAAGCCATAAATAGTTCTCCTTATTTGTTTATAAGAATGATTGTTTATATATAAATCATTATGGGTATAAAACCATGATTATTTATGTTAATTAATTGATGCAATTTAGTAAAAATCAAGGGACCATATACCGCAAAACCATATGAAGCCATTTTCATCCACTTATTTGTTAATAAAAAATTAAGTACATTTTTAAATTTTCCCACGGTACTAGAAAATTGTACTGGATAGTTTCTCTACTCATTCTAGTTATTTGAGATTGAATCTGAGTATTTTCTTGGAAACAGTACGCTTTAAAAGTCAAAAAAAAATTTTTAATTTTTTTTTCAAGAAATAAAAAAAAATAAAGCCTGAATTTGAATATATGCTCTGAAAAGATCATGCGGATTTTCATCAGCTTTAATTTTTTTTAACCGTTTGAATCGGATCAAAACTGTAGTCGGAAAATAAATTTGTCAAAAGTCGCGATTTTCATCCCACTGTGCAGCGTCCAAGCTCAACGCAAATTTGCACCGCCTAAATTTGAAGTAGGGTTGCATGGCTCTAAGGCTTCCATATTATTACTCCCAAATCATATACCTTTATGTATTTTTATTATATAATTTTATTTTTACCCTTTTTAGCTTTACCATGTTTTTCGAATTCATGTTTTTTCTTTGCAATTATCTAAAAAAAGATGAAAAAGAAATATATTTCGATGTGCAGTTACTTTAATTTATTTACAAATTTACATGCATTATATTGTGTATTGCTTACAGCATGTGTTACTCTGTGCATTTCTTTAACACTCCTGTAAAAATCTTTTGACATTTTGGTTAAATTGAAAATTTTATCGGGATGTAACCAAGGCCTGAACCCTCGCTTCATTGTCAATTCGAAGGCTCTGTGAATAATTTGATTCAATTAAATAAAAGGATTTAGATCATGTAACGCTTACCAGATTCCTACCTTAGGGGCCGTCTATGAACTACGTTACAAATTTTTGGCTACC
>NC_046665.1:95653714-95662551 GCF_010883055.1 Belonocnema kinseyi
AATGTAGCCTTTGTCTGAACATGCACTTTAATCCATTTTATGCTGGTGTGTTCCTAAAGTGAGATCAAACCAGTGAGATTTAAAAAAGAAACTACTCAATCACGACAAAGATAATGTGGAACTCTACAATCTCAAAGTAAAGGGAAGCTTGAAATCAGTGCACTATGGTTCTGTTTAGCGTTGAAGCTATTGAGTAAAACACTAAACAGCATGTCCAGAAACTGCAGCAAGTGATCGATGTCACAGAGTAGTTTTTCAATGTTATCCACATGGAGTTAGCACCAGGCAAATGCAGAACAGTGCATTTAGTCTAAGGGGAATTAGGGAATGCAGAATTCGCTTGCGATAGTTAAAACAAGCCTAACGAGTGCCTTCACTACACGAATCAGATTGATTTTGAAAAGTTTTCTGAACTCGGCGAACAAAATCAGCGCATTTAACACACATGCCATCCACGTCCGCACGTACTCTTTCGGGCTCATGAAGTGGTCCAACATCGAGCTTCTAAAGTTAAACAAAATCGTCCGCGTAGAAATAACAAAGCACCGAATGCACCAAAAAAGTTTAGCGATCGAAAGGGTAGTTCTGCCACGACATATAGGGGTAGGGGTGTTGTAGATGTCAAAAAATGGTGTGAGTCACAAGTTATATAGTTGCGTGACTATTTTAATAGCAAACGAAATGTTGCACTTTACAAGACAATCTGTAAAACGAATCGTGACTACACACCCTTAAATTTGTCCTCAGATGCAGCCTTGGATGTAAGGGCAGAAACCATAGAGGAATAAGAAATGCAATGGAAAAAGAAGTCTATCCTCGGAGAGCACCCCAAAACGTTTAAATAAACATGAAGTTGATTCTGAAGCATTCAATATTTGGCTAAGAAGGGCTGTTCTGTATCCAGAGTCGGAAGGATTCGTCATTGCGATACAGGACAAGGTTGTCAGCACTAGGAATGATCGCAAACACATGTTATATCCAGACGTGGTTAACAGGTGCTGATTATGTGGAGATTATCTTATATTGGGATGTTTCTATGCAAACAGATCATTATTCTGGGTCAATTTACCTGACTTCATGGTGTGAGAAAATAAGGTGTAAGAGTTAACATCATCGCCATTGCTTGTTCACTTCAACGAAAATTGAAGTCAACCTATACGACCAAGCTCCACAAGTATAGCTAGTTAAGGCATGAAGTAAAGACGATATGGATGAATGTGATTCATGCATCTATTCATCTCTTTGTGATTTCGGCTACAAGCAATGTGCACGCAAGGTGCACTGAACATCTTCAATACTTAGGAGTCTGTAAGGTATTGGCAGCAGCTCAGAAAGCGGTTTTATTAAATATCTGTCGCATTGATAAAAAACTTACTTGACCATAAGGATGAAAGCGATTAAACCCCTGTGGAGTAGCTGATGGTAGGTCTAAGAAAGCATCCAGAGGTGACTGTTGTCACCTTCAACGCTGGCGACCGCTCTTAATTGTGTACCTACAACATCAGCGCAGGAGGTTTCAAGCATCATATTGAATTTACTTACAACATCCTTCTCTCATCAGTCACTTGATTTAGTCCGTTACTATGATGTTTAGTCGGGTTCACTCGCGTAAAAGTTTTGAATAAAATAATATATTTGTCTAGAAGAGAACAATCTTATTAAATTATCTAACAAAGACATGATCATCTAAATATGAATGAAAGTGGGTTACGTTAATTATGTGACCGGAAATATGAATTTTGAACCAAAAATGCTATATCAATTCATTGCGTTATTTCCACTCCACTCCCATCCCCTCCGCTGTTATTCATCGTATTTTTTTCGAGCGAAGGGGAGAAGGCCCTAATTCACAAGTTAAAAACTTCCAGAATTTTTTCTTTTAACCTTCGACACATTATTAAAATTAAACTAGTGGACGTGAGTTTGGCGGAAAAGAATGTCAGTAAGGTAAGAATCGGATAACTGTTATACTTCAAGAGCTTAACGCAATAAGCCCTATTCAAAAAAGTAAGATAAATAATTTTTCTCATACCTATCTACACATACACCAAATTCTCCGCTTATGTTGAGGTCGGAATTTTTGGATAAGCCCATTGAAGTTTCTGAAATGATGATCAGTCAATGATCAAATAAGCAAACCGAAAAATGCAATAAATGCGCATCAATAAAATATAGGTATGTCCTATTTATCTTAACTTCTCTTACCTAAAGCCACGTTCAAAGCAAAAGGTATCAAATAGGATCGAACTTCAAATTCACCTCGATCCAATTCTTCTTCCATTTTCTTAACCATTAATTTTGCATGTTCATCGAATATATGCACAAATTTTCTTAGAATTTGAAAATTAAAAGCAGGTTGAATTAATTTACGATGGACACGCCACATTGGAACTAGTGAAAGCAAAACAAAAGTTTATTTATTTATGTCTCTGAGCACGATATGTCAGAAATTGAAGTTCAAGTTCGTCAGTTAGCTATTATGTAAAAAAATTTAAAAAGTTAGAGCATTAAAAAAAATTGTTGCAACCATTTTTTCAAGATTTGAAAATTCTATGTGAGGTTATTCATAACACTCGAAAATTCGAAAAATTTATCTTAACGGCTTTTTACGATAAAAGAAAACTATCAGAGTTTTAGCATTTCCAGAATAAGGAAAACAATGGCAAATAAGAATTTTAAGCCGAGCAACGCATAATATGAAACAAGTCAAGAGAAGCGAAACGTTTCTTTTTGATAAATGTTTTGAACATCACATTTTTCTTTGACATACTGTTTTTTGAAGTTTTGACCTTGAAAAAAGAAATTTCGGTCTTTGCACATATATGTTTTTGAATTTATTTATATTTACTTTAATTACCTGGAGCAATAAGCAATGCATTTCCGAACCAAGGCCGAAGGAGTCTGGAGAGAGAAGCTTTCCCCAAACTTTGTGGACTTGTCAAAACAGTCTTAAAATAATAATAAACGAATTAATTGAGAATAAATTCTAAATTTTTCAACTTTGTATTTACTTTTATTTGATCAGGATCGTGGATGAAAATAAATAATTGATTGCCCAGCCACCCTCGAAATGGAGAAGCATATTCTTCAGCTATTTTTAATAACTTTTCGTGCGTAGCTGAAAAAAAAAAAACATATTTTGGGTCTTCATTTTTCATTATTATTTGCTATCTTAAAGTTGCAAAATTTTTATTCCACTTTTGGGTTGGGCAATCTTCTGAAATATCTTTATCTGCGCAAAATTTACGTTTCCAAATTCTCTTGGAATTGAGCATCATCTTCGTAGCAGGAGAATTTTTTTATTGAAATATTTTGATAATGGATGGATATTTCTAAAACTATATGAAAAGGGCCTAGGGCATAAAGCATGTAAAAATTTCCCTTAGACTTGACCCTTCAAATCAGAATCGTGAATTTTAGTCCTGGGAGAGTTATTGAAGAGAAATGTTAGAACTAAAGGTAGTGGCCAAAAAGACAAATATTACTAAAGGTATTTTTGTAGACATTTTTTTAAGGAAAAATTTTTCTTTCGTATTTTTTATATCAATTTTTCTTTTCTAGAAAAACTGAAAATTTCGATGTGTCAAATTAAAACTAGTTTTTAAAAAAATTTTCAATCAAAATATTGTCTTTTCAATCGAAGAATAGTTTCTACACATTCCAGAAAATCAGGAAAAACATGTATAGGATTTGTTTCATTGGATGAAACCACTTAGACCGAATTCTAAAAGTAGTTTGAAAAGTAAGGCGCATTAGCAAGCTTTTAAATATTTATGTTAAGAAATAATTTTAAAATATATGAATATTGAGAAGTGGCAGTATATTTATATAGAATAAATTTAAACATCGTGTACTAATTCAAAAAAATTACTAATGACATCCATTCCTAGAAAAAGATGAGCACTTCCTATAATAGGGTACGCCTTCGGCCCAGGCATTTTGTCACCATCTTTATAAAATTGAAAATTGTTTACGTAGTCAAAGAGCACTAACAGGATGATACTTAAAATACCGATCGAAAAATATAAGATCACTGACATTTTTTAAATTTCGACCGACTGTTAACTGCGACAATCAAAATAAAACTAACGCTTTCCCAATCAAGTTGCTTTTATACGTACAAACGAGGCTGTAAACTCATCTTAGATGTCAAGACGCGGGTCAAAGTTTTTTCGAAAATTTTAATAATTCATATTTTTGAACCCTGTGTTCATTTAGATTACAATGCAAAAATAGTAATTTGCATTCATTGTTACATAAATAATTTTATGTTTTCAAAATACAAGATTGCAGTTTGCAAGGTTGTAAGAAGGACACATAACTTCGTCTCAAAAAATGCTACAAATACAGGCAATAACAATTCCTGAATATAATATAGTATTAGCAAGTATTTGTCATTACAGTTATTAAAAATCTTCGTCTTAAAGAAAATTGAATTATGTAAATATGTTTCGAAGATACAACTTTTTGCAGACAAATTTCGGCAATTTGTTCAAAATTTCTGTAAATATTTAAGTAAACCTAAAGTCATTGAAAAAAGGTTTGGTAAAGGATTTAATTATAATTTTTCATTCTCTCCTAATAAACGATTCCTTGTTTAGTCATATGAAACATTATCTATATATTCTATACATTTTCTATAAAAAACAATTTGTTTGGAATTCTTTAAGTATTCAATTTATTTTTAACAGAATAAAATATATCAAATTGCAAAAATATGTGTCAAAGAACAAAGTGAACCAATTTTTATTGAGAAGGGACACCCATTAAGATATACTATTAAAATAAACTCTCTTAATATTTCTAACCTGTTCATTCGATTGTTTTTAAATATTAGCAAGATTATAAATTTGTGATTTTAAATAGATTGGTTCAGAATCAAATACACAAAATTTCGAAATTCAAAAAGTTCAGGTATTTTTTGAACCATAATCATTTGGTGGTCTTATCTACGTTTGGTTGTTCGGCGGCCCAACAAACTTTTTGTTCAGAGCAGTTTTTCCAAAAGTGATAAGGGATGACTCAAAAATAATAAATGATCTATTTTTCTTTTAAAACCATTTGCTGCTCGTACTGTAATTTTTGATAGACGGAAAAATTAGAAGGTCAGCTTGGCTATCTAGATGTGCAGGTAGACTATATTGGAGGGTTGACTATAGGACAGCCCCTGGAGATGGATAAAGCGACGATCTTTAGAAGGTTCCAACATGAGTTTCAAATCGATCATCTTGGTGTACTCGGACAGTCGACCTGGTCATCATAGAGGTTCAATTGATTATCCTACATGTTCTATATTTTGCAGCCTGTCTCTCTCTCTCCCTCTACCCCCCTCTCTCTCTGTCGAAACTGATATCCCAGATGTTGTAACTTTTTTCATCATCAACGAATGCTGAAATTTCCGGCACGTTTTAATTTTGAAACTACACGATTACAACTAATTAAATAAATTAGTTTTCTCGTAGATATTCATAGAAAGACGTAAAAGAACGTATAGTACAGTGAAGATTCTATATTTCTTCAAGTGTTTGCAAAATAATAAGTGTGTAAGCCTCTGGATATAAGTGTATATAGTTCTTGGTTGCAACTAAGGCTACGACAATAATTAAGAAAACAATCACTTTTGTCTCGTGCCAAAAAATCGAGATATTCCATTTAAACCCATACAATTTAAAAATTTGTAATTGAATAAAATCTGTTTTAAATATTCAGAAAGGTTTGACTTTTTATATTAAATAACCATTTATAAATTATATAACATTTTAGAGAGCTAAATTTAAACTTTAAACGTTACTATTTTAATTTTAATTTTTAAACAATTTTTTATATATTATGAAATTATTAATTCTTAATAAGTAACAGTTGGAAAATGATTCATTTATAAAAAATTTAAGCGAGTCTTAGAGATAAAAAAAGTTTCAAAGATTTAAGCATAATTTTAAACATGTAAACATATCAAATAATTCATTAATCTTCTTGGTAACAATGTATTCTTAAAACCCCGTTCTTCGTTTGAATGTTTATCTATTTTATGTTTCATTTAAAATTAAGAATTTGAAAATTCAAATAAATTGTTGGAAATTTATGTGCACATTTAGTCAAAAATGCGTGGTTTTTTGGCAATACATTAATATTCTTGACAAAAAAAATATTTCTTTAGTTGAAAATTAACCTTCTTTTATTTGAAAATTCCCCTATTTGTTTAAAAATCCATTTTTTTGCAGAAAATGAATTTTCGTGTTTCAGAATTATTTCCATAACTCAAAAATAAATATATATATATTTTTATCGAAAACTAACCTTTTTTGATGAAAAATCATCTATTCGGTTAAAAAATCATGTATTGTAAAGAAAATTAATGTTTGTGGTTGAAAATTTATTTTTTTGGTTGAAACTTTGTCTTTTTGTAGATAATTAATCTTCTAGTCTATTCGTTTTTGGTTAAAAACTTTTTTTTAGTTGATTCAACTATTTGATTGAATATTAATGTATTTTGTCAATAGTTAATTTTTTGTAGAAAATTAATCTTCGTGGTTGAGAATTCATCCTTTTGGTTGAAACTTCGTCTTTTTTGTAGAAAATTATTCTTCCTTGACGAACATTTATCTTTTTGTTTAAAAATTTGCTAGTGCGACTGAAAATGTAATTATTTTTTTTTGAAAATTCGCATTTTTTATGGAAATTTAATCTTCTTATTTGGAAATTCAACTCAATGGACAGTAATTTAAATATTTGGTTAAAAATTCATTTTCGACGGGAAAGGTTCATCATTTTCGTTAAAAATTAATGTTTTTGGTTAAAAATGTATATATTTTGTTAAAGATTCTACTTTTGAGCTAAATCACACAAAAAATGAAAAAAAGTCTAGAAAAGAAAAATGTTAATTTTTAAAAACCCTACAAGATTATCATAAGAACTTTAAAATTTTTTTTTTTAAATATTGAGAATTTAATTTTGAACAGCACAAAAACTAATCAAAAGTCAGAGATTGCATTTTTCGGTCAAACTTTGCAAGATAAGAAAAAAGATGATAAGCTAAACATTGTGTACCCAAAAAAGATGTACAAATGTTTTATTATTCAAGCTAAGAAAAAATAAATACATAACATTAATTCACCGAAAGTAGAGCAAAAAATTTTTTTTATAAATAAATTCGGGCACATCTGTCGCTTGCCTGTGCGACCGTAATGGCCCGGAAAATTCCCCGGTTTATGGAATCACGTGCCGGCCGTCTTGTTTTCGTTCCGCACGAAAACGTGGCGACAGGCTTCGATCACGTAAGCCAGAGCCTCTCTCACTCACCTCCACGCGCGCCTTCTCACTTTCCTTCTCTATCTTCCTTCTCACTCTCTTCTCACTTCCTTTCCTTCTCTGGCGTACTGGCGAAAACCCGGGGAGCTCAACCGGCACCTCGGGATATACGGCGGTAGAAAAGACAGTTTAAAATACGGTCAAATGAAAATAATTAAAAGAATAAAAACTACACAGCCTGTAGCCGAGGTCGCTGTTTAATGATGTAGATCCAACGGGTGATTACGGTCCTCTTTCCTCCCTTAATTCGAAAGATAATTACAGGATATCTTCTTTGAAGGAAGAACAATACGTTATAATAAATAATAATAAGATATGTAAGCCCCCCCCCCTCCCCTGTTAACGTGGCCGAAATGGAAATTAGAATGATTCAACCTTGTTTCAGGCAAGTTTATACAGTAACTTCACCGTATGATTTAAAATAGATTCTCATTAGGAGTAAGAGGAGTAAGTGAAATAAATTAAGTCGAGGTAGAAGGGCCATTGGAGTTTCCTTTATTTTTATTAAATTCTTCCGTAAAAAATTATTTATTAAACAATCAATAACGCAAAAACTCTAACGGCCGTTTTTTTCGTCGTAGCTCCATTATTCTTTGTGAGTAATGAAGCTACGATAGGGAATGGATGACATTTTAAGTTTTAGAATTTTTAACCAATCTTTAGTATTTTTAATTTTAAATTAAAGATGATTAATTTTAAGGATTTTTCGGTGTCGACGCGTGAGAACCGAAGTAGTGTGGGTCGAGGCAGCGCTCCCCCACTGCTGGCTGCGACTTCGTTGCCGACCTCGCAGTCAATCAGCGTGCCCGCCGCTGCTCCCACTGCTCTCGACCAGCCTCACGCTCGGACACCGAGAGTCGAAGAGTAGTACGTAAGATCAGTCCGTTTTGGAAAATCCGAGGAGTCAGAGTTCCGCTATGCCTTCTCCTCTTGTGTATCAAATAAACATATTACGCCTGAACCACTTAAATCTCTGCTGTCTTTAAGAGCTCGCCCCCCTCCCTCATCTTATCCTCCGTGACATTGAGTCACAGCATCAGCAGCGAGCTACCCAGCCATCGGTCTCTAAAGAATCTACCGCGAATCGTGCGTCACTACCAAACAAAGTGACATGTACCGAAATCCTCGTGCCGGTCTTTTTCCGTTTTTTTTTTCTTTTTCGTTGTGTGGATCCCTTCGTGTAGAGTCGTGCATCAGTAACTGCCTGTCAGACGGGTTTGTGGTGCCAGGCTTGCCTTGATTGTGCCATTCCCGGTCATTTACTGTGCCTTCCGTCATCCGAAAGAACATCGGCTGAAAGGTTGTTTTCTTTTCGAGTAATGCGATCCTTTTCTGTGGAAACATTGTCGGCCGAAAGGTTGTCGTGCCTCCATTGAAAAGCATCTGGAAGCGGGCCGACTTACCATCGCAGAAATGGACACATACGCCCGGGTCGGGTCTATCCGGGTGCTCTACGTTTACTACATCCGTCGCGTGTACCGATCCACACCCTCTCCGGGTCAGTGGAACCACTTTGAACCCCAGCGCAA
>NC_046665.1:95662561-95670285 GCF_010883055.1 Belonocnema kinseyi
CCCCCCAACAAATCAAAAGAACAAATGCCGCACTCGGCGACTACTTACTTCTAAGAAAGCTCTTTGCACCAGCCCATGGACCGGTTATCTGCTTGGCAGAAATTAATGAAGGGGCATATTGAGCGTGTGTGCTTGCCCCCACCCACCAGTCAGGCCAACCTACCTCAAGGGATGCAAGGTCTCGACCGGTGGCTCGCTGCACGTCAACGTACGAACCAGACCGTCGGTGCACGACCGGCACCTCGCAGCTAGGGTCCGCCTTCCCTTCGCCTCCCCACCCTTACCCCCCCATCACACACTGTCTTTCTACCTCAACCATAAGTGTCTGACCTGACAACGGGGTAGAAAACAATATCATTGAAAATTAAAAAATAATAATTAACATTAGAAATTAAAAAATTCATTAATAAAAATTTTTTGCCTAAATTATATCTAAATATTTGCTTACAAACACTTTTTTATATTATTTTTACATTCGACATAATAATACGGTATTAATTTTGTGTGAAAACTTTATATCATCGTTGAGCTTTGGCAGACGTTCTTAGGGATTGAAAAGAAAAATCGAGTTTGTTACACATCATTTTTTGACTATCGGTTCTGATTTTAGACACCAAAAAGGGTACTAAAAAATAAAAAATTCCATTTTGCAGACCAAATATGCAGAAACGAAAAAACTGAATGCACAAAAAATTGTTTTCTTGAAAATAATCTACAAATTTGCCATGAATCATTTTTCGATAGGACACTTAGTTTTTCTTTTAATTGTAAAAAATGACATTAAAAATAAAAAAAAACTACTTTTTGTGGAAAAACGGTTCAAAGCAGGACAAAAAATAATAGAAAATTGTGTTTTTCCAAAAAGGAGCTGCAAATTTGTTATTAATCATCTTTTGATGAAATGCGTAGTTTTTGTTTTAATCTTAAAAATTAACAGCAACAATAAAAAAGTCAAATTTTGGGCAAACCGACACAACGTAGGAATAAATGAGTGAATAAAATTTATTTGCCCCAAGAAGATATCAAAATTTCTGCATAACTATTTTTTTATAGGCAGCGTCGTTCTTGTTTGAATCATAAAAAAGAATATTTATAAAAATTAAAAATTTATATATTTTTTAAATGACAAAAGAAACGAGAGAATAAATTCACAAAATTGGTTCAAACAAAAAAGTCTGGAAATTTTTTAAAATAATTTTTTGATAAAACGCGGGGTTTTCGTTTTAATCATAAAAAATATTATGAAAAATAATGGAATTGAATGTTTGAAAGACCGACACAAGGCCAATTGAAATTGACCAAAATACCAATTGAAAGGCGTATATTATAAAACATAGCTACAAAATTTCCTTCACTAATTTTTTATAGGACAGGCCGTTTTTTTAACTGTGAGCATACAAGCGCATACAAGCGCACTTTCTGCATTGAGGAAACTGATGCGAAACCATTCTTAAAAAAGTGTAAAACATAGAAGTTGATTAGTTTTAAAAGAATATCTTCAGAAATTAATATAATATTTTTTAAAAAAACATTCTAAAGTTTACAATTTTCAATTAGTTTAAACAATCTTTTCAATTTGGCATTTCCAAAAAAAACTTATTCAAACTAACAACTTTCAAAATAAAACAGTTCCTAATTTTGTGCAGACATAATTTAATCAATTCAAAAATGAGTTTAAAATGAATTAAGAAGAAATTAAAGAGAATTCGAGCAAACTTGATTAAAAGCCTCAGAATTGAGGGTTTCAACCATGCAAATCTTTTAAAATGGTTTAACTCTTGTGAAAACTTTAGAATATTTTAAAATAAACGAAAATATTCTAAATTAATTTTGTTTAAATCTCTTAACATTTTTAAAAGCACTTGTAAATTCCAAAGAATTTCAAAAATTTTCTTGAAATATTTCAAAGGCTTTGGCCATTTTAATCGATGATCTAATTCAATTAATAACTTTTTAAAATAATTTTAACTTCCCTAAAATACTTGAAATATACTAAAATCACATTAAACTACTGAAATAATTTAAAAATTACTTGAAATCTTTTAATATAAAGTAAAATATAGTAAATTTAAGTTATACATATATATTTTAAATTCTTTAAGTTTTTAAAAGTTCTTGCAAATGCCAAGGAATTTAAAATAATGCCTTAAAGTATTTCAAAGTCTTTGAGCATTTCAATTAAAGAAATTTCAAAGCCTTGGCAAATTTCATATATGGATTTAAATTAATAATTAATGCTTTGAAATAATTTAAAATTCCCTACAATACTTTAAATACTTTAAAATCACATTTAACTAATTAATTTAATGAAAAATTACTTTGAATCTTTTTAAATAACCAAAAATATTGTAAATTTGATAGATAAATAAACGTTTATTATTCGGCATGCTGGCCTTAAAAAATTGACTTGCTTATACTTCCATTTTTTACAGAATTTTCTTACAACTACGTCTTACAAAGTACCATCCATCCACACCTTATAACTAATCCGCTCGCTCTTTTAGCCTAACCTTCCTCGCTGCGCCTCGCCTCGCACGCATTTCGCTCGTTTGTCGCTATGCCTCGCATTACCAGCCTCTGTCTCCGCGGCTACCACCTAATACTTGCCTACGATTTATACAATATTTACATTTCTCTTACATCTACTTCCTCTCCTATTTACAATCTTTCCTTCTCCATTCCTCTTTTTGCAACCTTCTCTTCTTCTCTGACTTACCCAACACCCCCTTCACCCATGCTACTGCTCTTTTGTCACCTCTTTCATGCAACATTACCTCCATGCTTATCCCCCACCTTTCCACCTCTTCACATTCCTCCAACCAATGCTCCAATTTTGCATCCCCCTTCCCGCACAATTCACACATTCTCTTCTCTCTAGAAAGCCAGAACCTATTATACTTCTCCAAGCACCCGCACCTCATTGTCGCTATAAGTTCCTGATTTCCTTGCTCTCCTTTCTTACACAAATATTGCGCTCTCTCCCTTGGCCTAATCCACACATAGTTTCCGTTATACCTTGAATCTCTTATTCTCTCCTCTCCTTCTGCCCTCTCTTTCTCCATGTCATTCTTTTGAACCAACTCATATACCTTCCTTCCTCGTGCATTCTGCTAACTTCATCTATTTGCAATCCATCCGTTCTAAAATACCTTTCCCTTTCCACCTCCATCTTGGCATCACTATATCTGTTCTTCTTCTCCCACCAACACTCCCTAACCAATTTACTTCCCCCCTCTTCCAAAAATGTCTCCTCATATTTACACGCTCGACTCCCTGTTATAATCCCTAAACTCGTTCTTGCTGTCTCCCTCCTGACAATATAGTTTGGCGTATTCCTTGCCAACCCCAGTATCTACTTTACATACCTCTCCTGTACCCTATTTACCTCCTCACTTCCCTTCCAACCCCACACATCCACTCCGTAAAATAAGGCACTCATCACCAGCGAGTCAAACAATTTCATTCTCCTTTCAAAATCATCTGCGAACAATCTCTTCCCCCGTTCCCACACCTGCCTCATCACCACATTTGCCCTTCTCACTCTCTCTTTTATATGTCCATCCACTCCCCCATTTCTTCGCTCTTTGCCAACAGCACTATATCATCTGCATATGCGAGTGATCATATCCTGACTCATCGTACCCCAACTCCTCCTACCACTCCGGCCGCTAGCTTACTTTCCATATCTGCGATGAAAATTGCAAAAAGCATTAGGCTAAGCGGGCACCCTATCCTCAACCCCCTGTCCATCCAGAATCCCTCAGAGATTCCCTCCTCTCCTTTCATCCTATCTTTAGTCTCCTCATATACCTCCCTTACCCTCTCCATCAGGACCCTCTTCACTCCCCTTTCCTCCATTGCCTCCCACAACCACCCCCTATCCACTGGCGGGAATGCGCTCTTTAGATCTACAAAAAACGCGTACACTTTGGCACACTTTTTGGTCAATTCTCTATCCACCACGTGCTGCAAGACTCAAATATTGTCAATAGTGCTTCTTCTCTCTCTAAAGCCCGCCTGCTCTCCAGCAATATTCCTTTCCCCTCAACATCCTTTCGCAGCCTATCTGCTAACACCATCGCGTATATTTTGTACGAAGTATTCATAAGCGTAATTCCATTATAATGTTCCTGCCTCTCCCTTTCTCCTTTCTTATATAGTGTTACGATCAACCCCTCTCAACCCTCTTGAGAATCCCTCCACCCTCCATAGTTTTTTCACTACCCCCTTCAGCCTCTGCCTTACCTCTTGTGTGACAAGCAGACACGCTTCGTTCTCCATCCAGTCAATCCCTGCTGCATTCAATTTTTTCAACTTCCCCTATCTGCTTCTCTATCTCCTCGTCGTTTAGCTCCTCTTCATCTAACTCTCTGTTTATTATAATCACCTCATCTCTCTTTCGAGTATCTGACCCCTGAAATGAATCCTTAAAAATTTTTCTCCATTCGTCGCTCCCTATCTACTCACTTATCTCCATTCTACGTTTCCTAAACCGTTTAATTATCTTCCACACGTCCCCTTCTGTCTTAACACTTCTCAACTCCTCTTCCAGCTCTTTTTCTTTTTCCTGCTCTTTTTTCTTACACATCCTCCTAAACTCCTTCCTGATTTCTGCGTACTCCTCCTTTGCGCGGTTCCTTCCTTCCACTTCCTGTACTTATTTTTCACCTTTCTCTTCATCATTTTACATTCCCTATCCCACCACGGCTTCACCATTCCTTTCTTCTTCTTCCTAAATACCTTCTTTTGCACGCAACATTTCACTTTCTCTTGTAGATCCTCCCATATCTCGTTCACCGACTCCCCCTCAAAGCTTACGTTGCCGACCTGCTCCTGATACTTCTCTATCGCCTCTCTCGTCCATAACACCCGCTCCGCTAACGACCCTTTTTCCTTACCCTGCCTTTCGCCAGCCTCTCCCTATATCCACAAACTTAATGGCTGATGTTCTGATTCCACCCTCCCTTCCACTGAAAATTTTTCTATCTCCCCCCACCCTTGCAGATTCATAATCACGTATACTATCACCGATACACCCCTCTTACTCAAATAAGTGTATTCTCCCTCTTCGTCTCTTTTTACCATACCATTTGCCACTGCCCACAATCTATCCTTCATCCAGTCTCTTAGAATCTCCCCCTCTTTATTCATTATTTTATCATTTTATTTTCTTTTAAAGCTCTCCCCTTCCTGTTACAGGCCCCCTTTCCGCCCAATTCTCGCATTAAAGTCTTCTCCCCCCCATTACCACTATACCCTTATCACTCTCTCCTAGTAAGTTTTCTACCCTTTCTTTAATTCTTTCCATTCCATCCTTATTGTACACAGTCATAAACTTATACATCACCCCTTCTATCTTTACAGCCCTCATTTGCACGCCCTCTTCCTCTCCCTCTCCATGAACTTCTTCCCGTAATCCATCCCTAACCTCCGTTATAATTCCCCCACTACCCCTTCCTTTCCTTTTTACTTTGACCGCCTCCTGTAGCCCCGACCTATACTCCTGCGGCAACTTTCGCTATACTCGACCCCATTCCTTGCTCTCTACCCACGTCTCTACCAGTCGAATCACATCAAATTCCTAAATATACCTCCAGAAATCCTCATCTTTCTTCTTTACCCCTGCTTCGTTCCAGTACAATACCTTTAACATTCCTCCACCCTGCTTTACTCCCCCTCCCCCTACTTTCCCCGAAAGAAATTCCCCTGCACTTCCTTCAACACCTCCTTCTCTTCGTCCCACACTCACATTTTCTCGTCTATTTTTATTTTCCGATATCATACCTTCACTGCTCTCCCTTCGCTCTTCTCCTTCCTAGCCCTGTCATTTAACATTCTCTGAACCTCTCTTTTCTCCCTCGTCAAATCTTGATCGATAAAAACCTTATTGTCCTTTATCCTATTTTTGTTACGCATCACCCCCATTTTTTCTTCTTAGCTATCCGATTCCACCACTGCCAATGTATTCTCCTTTCTTCCCTCCATCCTAACGTTCCCTAGCTTGCCTTAAACCCACTCTATGCTCTGTAGTAGCGCTTTCACGCCGTCCCTTTCATGCCCTCTCTTGAGCTTCAATCCTCTTATCACTATATTATTTCTCCTATCTGCCTTCTCTTTTCTCTCCATTCTTAACTCCATTGCGCTTATCCTTTCCCTATCATCTCTCTCCTCCTTTTCCTTCCTATGCTCTCCCACTTTCTCTTCTATCATGATCTCCACTTTCTCCTAAATACCTTGCTTCTCACCCCCCCCCCCCTGTCCATTGCTTCCATTCCCGACATGCCCTCCACCTTCTCTAGCCTTTTTTCCGACATTTTCTTCCACATCCGAATATCTTCTTCCATCTCCTTAACCCTCCGATCTCGCCTATCAGCGCCCCGATAGCCCCCTTTTCTGTCCGCAACTTCATTGGGGGGGGAGGGACCTAAGTGTTCGTACGCTTTTTTTAAAGGTACTCTCTAGCTCGCTTTTCTCCGGACTCTCTTTGCTTTCCCTTTTCCTCTTCGAGAGATCCTCCCCCTCACTTGCACTGGACGCTCTCTCCCTTGCTTGATCGCCTCTTCCACTCCGATTCTTCCCCCTCCGTGTCGCGCCACTTGACATCGGGCCACGCAAAACTGGCCGTTATGTCTCTCTGAAAATTTCCTCCCCGTCTACTTCACTGCCAGCACTGCCAGGACTCTCGCTGCCCACCTCCCGCTCGTCCATCGGTAACTGTAACCTATCCATACACAAAAGTACTCACTGTCGCCCACAGATGTCACTTAAGGCTGCTGCCGCTTACCGCCCTAAAATTTCAGTTTCTTTGCCCTATTTCGCCTCTCACATCCACTTTAGCCATCCTTTTCTCACCCCTAACATCCCACATCACTACAAAAACCTCCCATTCCCGCTATGAAGGCCCAAAAACCTAAACACAAAATTACCCCGCTTCCTTGCAAACCTAACCTCACTTTCCCAATTTAGCCAAACCCCATTACCCAACTACAATGTAAATTAATTTCTTTCTTCCCAATGTACTCCTCACAACCGTACTCACCTCCTAGACTTCCACCCTCACACTCCACTCACACCTTCCACACAAACTTTGTAAAAACTTCTCACCGCCTGTCACTGCACACTTTCTCACTACCGCCACCAATATGCAAGTCCAAAATATTGTGAATTAAAGTTATATATATATTTTTTAATTTCTTGAAATTTTTGAAAGCTCTTGTAAATGCCAAGGAATTTGAAAAAATTCCTTAAACTATTTCAAAGTCTTTAAGTATTAAAATGATTGATCCTCAGTACTAATTAAATAACAACTCTAAAACATCTATTGAATTTAGTATGATTGAGAAAATTTGAAAGACTTCAAGTGAACAAACAAAAATCAATAGAATTTAAAATAACTCAAGATAAATTAATAAAAATTTAAGGTGGATTTCAAATCTCTTTAAGCCTTCAAAAATCTACGAAATATGTTACTTCTCAAGAAAAAATTCTTTAAAATCAATTGAAACATTATAAAATTACGTAAAATTCTATGATATTTACTGCAATCTTAAAAAATGTACTTCCCTGATTTTTTTTCAAAATTCCTGACACTTGGAACCTTTGATCTCATTAAAAAATTTTTTGAAGTTACCTTATAAGCTGAAAATTTGGTACCGCAGAGATCAAATCTTGAAACTAGGGAACTTTAGAGACCTCAGCTTAGTATAGGATACAAAAGGGGATAT
>NC_046665.1:95670385-95679007 GCF_010883055.1 Belonocnema kinseyi
TTAACAAAAGCAAACGAACTAACAACAAAATAGTTGAATTTTTAAGCTAAAGAGATGAATGCTTTATAAAAGAGTTGACTTTTAAACACGAAAAGATACAATTTTGAAATTGAAAAAATTAAACGGAGTTTCTTTTCCTTTCTAATTTTCCCTATTCTTTTTTCTTGTTGAAGCTCCTTCGGCTTTAATGAATACATTCTCATCACGTATCTAGATGCTTTGCACTCGAATTTGTGACTCAACTTGTATATCATTTCCATAAATGTATATTATTACAATTTATAACATGCATTGATATTAAAACAGACGTAGTTTCATTGTCTCTTTTTAAAAAATGCGCATTCTTTAAAAAAAATTGGTTATTTAATATTTTATTACAACTTCTATCGGTTTTTCAAAAACTGAATTTGCTCATTCCCAATTTCATTTTTACGATTGAAACGTACAACCTACGGTCTACACGTCAGCCTTGCCTTTTTTAGCTTCTAAATTAAATCCCCACCTGAGTGACCCACAGTGGGAAAAAGTGACATTTTTGGTTCAAAATAACGTACGGCCCACAAATATTCAGCGATTGGAATAAAAATTTTTTAAAAAAGCTGTTCCAATTTCAAAGAGAGTTTTCGATCCTGATTTTTTAAATAGATTTTCAATATTTTATAAATAAACAAATATGACGCAAAAATGGCCATTTTATCTATTAGTCGTTTCTGGTGCTCGCCAATAACAGAAAAATTGTTAAAATGACCTAAGTTTTATAGAGTAACATCAGCTAAAGATGTTTCAATATTGTATATTAAACAACAACATTTTAGATAAAGCAATTAATTGGTGGAGAAATGTTTTCTACGATTTTCCATAATTATAAGTTTTTAACAGTTATATTGCAAGAAATATAAATAAAAACAATATCATATTATTAAATTCTCTCTTAAGATTATCATTCTTTATATGATAAACAAGTTTAATGAACAAATGCAATAATCAGGCATTTTTCGACAAAAAAATCGTTTTTTTCGATGTAAATTTTTATAAATTAGGAACTTTATGGTAATTTTATCAAAAGTCATAATTTGTTGATTCATATATGATTTTCTAAAAACGAATTTAATAAAGACACACATTATTTGGGCATTTGTCGGTAGAATAATTCGGGTTTTCCAATGTCAGTCTTTTCAGTTTTAAACTTTATTAGAATTTCAGCAACATTCATAATAATTTAATAAATTTTACAATTTCTTTAAAAAAATATAATGAATAAATGCATTAATCAGGCATCTGTCTACAGAAAAATTCGGGTTTGCCTATGTCAACTTTTGAAAATTGAATCTAAAAAAAAAAATTGTTCATCGACAGATGCCCGAATACTGCATCTGTTTATTGTATTTTTTTTTAAATATAAAATTTACTCGCTCATCATGAATGTTGTCGAATTTATTATAAAGATCTAAATTAAAAGTCTGACATCAAAGCAAAACAGAATTTTTCTGTCGACAGATTCCCCAATAGTGCATTTGTTCATTAAATTTGTTTAAAAAATCATAAAATCGATCAAAAAATCATAAATTTTGCTAAATTTTAAATGAAGTTCCTAATTAAAAGGATGACATAGAAACAAACGAATTTTTCCTTCGACAAATGCCTGGTTAATATATTTGTTTATAAAAATCATAAAATTGTTAAAAATTATGAATTTTGCTGAAGTTATCATGGGCTTCCTAATTAAAATAGTTAACATAGAAAAAAACGAGTTTTTCCGTAGAAAAACACCTGATTAATGCATTTGTTCATTACATTTGTTTAAGGAAATCATAAAATTTATCAGCTTTTTATGATTTCTGCTGAAATTGGCATGATGTTCCCAACTTAAAAGTCTGGCATTGAAATAACTGAATTTTTTACCAACAAATGCCCAAATAATGCATTTGTTTAAAAAATCATTTTAAAAATCAACAAATTATGAATGTTGCTAAAATTATCACAAATGTCCTAATTGTATGTATTTAATCTCTTCCTTTTGCGGGTTTGAAGGCATCCGCTCCCTGTACATATATTTACAATTCCATCCTTAGTCTTACTTAACCACTTCTTATATTCTACACTTTCGCATCACGTAGGAAAAACAATAGTACGGCTCTGCCTACTCCCTGTCTTCTTCCAATTTCTTCATCCACATCACTCCCTGTTCATTACCATCCAAGATCCATCTTACACACTCATGCACACTCGACTGTCCCTCTTCCTCTCCTGTATATGACTCCATTTCGTATCCACATACTCTGCATAAATTCTCCTCTTCATCCATCCAATAAATGCATGCTCTCACTCCTTCTTCCATTCTGAACCGTACAACACTACTCCATTTTTTTCCTTTTTTATTTTTTGCAGATATTCTGCTTCCGTCAATCCTTTGACCATCATATACCATCTATTGTACCTCGAATCTATAATCTTTGTCCTCTTTCTTCTCCTTGTTTAACTAATAGCCTTAACTCCATGTCCTGCCACTCCATAACCCCTTCTCGAATATTGCACACCCTTCTCATTTTTCTCCTTTCTTCCTCCCATTTTTAATTCCCCACATTACATCTTGCTTCATTGTTCCGAATTTCGCCGAAACATGCTTACGCAATTCTACTGCCCTCTCCCCTTTTTAGCTTCTCTTCAACCCTCCAGACTCTCTTAATT
The DNA here is from genome assembly GCF_010883055.1 of Belonocnema kinseyi. Taxonomy (NCBI): domain Eukaryota; kingdom Metazoa; phylum Arthropoda; class Insecta; order Hymenoptera; family Cynipidae; genus Belonocnema; species Belonocnema kinseyi. The sequence goes on from NC_046665.1 coordinate 95,673,074, forward strand.
TGTCTAGTAACCATATTTTCTCTTGCTAACACTTCTTTTAACATATATCCTAGGCAACTCCAGCTAACTCTTATTACCCACCTCAAAAATCGCTCATGCATGCTCTCAACTTTCCTATGTTCCTTCCATCCCAGATCTTCACACCATAACACAACACCGCCCACACCAACGCATCAAACAACCAGACCCTCATTCTCCAATTGTTCTTGAACCTTCTCTTTCCTATAACCCATCCTTGGCACATCACTTTACTCACACATTTAATTCTTTTCCTCACCTGCAGCTCGTTTCCCCCTTCTGCCTCAAACCAAAAACCTAGGTAACAGAACTCCTGCACAAGTTTCACTTTTTGTCCGTTCATCTTCCAAACGTAATTTATTTTGCTCTTTCTATTTCTGAAACACATCACCTTTGTCTTATCTACGTTCACCGTCAGATCGTTTGTTCCCATATACTCTTCAAATATTCTCATCATTACGTTCATCCCCTTCTCATCATCTGCTAATAGAACTACATCGTCCGCGTATGCTAGAAAGTATAGTTTGCTATTACACAAAACCGTTCCTCCTTTCCCTTTCTCCTTTAACTTCTCCTCTAAGTCTGCCAATAGGATACTAAATAGTAACGGACTCAACGGACACCCTTACCTTAGACCTTGGCCTGTCCAGAAAACCTGCCCTTTTTTCTTTCCTATTTACGCCCTAATCCTGGTTTCAGTAAAAATTTCCTTTATCCTCTCCACCAACTTTTCCTCCACACCCCTCTCTTTCATTGCCTGCCATAGCATTTTTCTGTTCACTGAGTCAAACGCTGCTTTGAAATCTACGAACAAAGTGACTATTTTTCCTTTCTTTCTCCCCAAATTTCTGTTAACTAAATAGTTAAGTACGTAGATGTTGTCTATAGTTCCCATCCCTTTTCTAAATCCCCTCTGATTATGTGGGATACTTTCTTTTCGTTCTACCTGACTCCAACCTTTTTCTTAAGATTTCTGAATATATTTTATAGCCGACTGACACGAGAGTGATCCCTCTGTATTCCTCTACCTTCTTTCCTTCCTCTTTCTTGACAAGCGGTACCACCAGTCGCGTCGTCTACACTTCCGGCCAACCTTCCCCTTTCCATACCTTGTTGCAGATCTCCCACATTCCATCCCTAATCCCTTCTCCTCCAAACTTCATCGCTTCGTTCTCCATCCCATCTTCTCCCGTCACCTTGTTTCCTTTTAACCTATTTATTGTCTCATCCACTTCTTCTCTTGTTAACTCGTTCCCTTCCTTCATTTCTACTTGGACTATCCTACACTTTTCCCCTTTGATCTTATTTTGCTCTTCTCTTAATAGATCCTTGAAATAATCCGTCCATTCCTCCATTTCTATTTATCACATCCTACACCCTACCTTCTTTGATCGGTTTTTCTACTTCTGCTTTGTATTCTTCCTTTCCTCTTTGTCTTTTTATTTTCAGCATCTTCTCATGTTCTTTTTTCCTCCTATTATACTCCTTCTCTATTTTCCATCTCCTCCATTTGCTCACACACTCTTTTATCCTCTCTTCACTCTCCCAGCATTCCTCGTCCCACAAGCCTCTCTTTCCCCCTACTCTTTCTTCATTAGTACCCAGCCCATCCTTTACCTTCTCAATGGACCCCTTCAACCTTTCAATTAACGAGTCTATTCCCTCCTTTTTTCATACCTAAGCTTCTCCTTTTCCATCTTTTGTTTAAACTCTTGTAATTTATCTATCCCCCAGATTCCCATTTTCGTGTTTCTTTCAAACCCTTTTTCCTTTCTCCCTCTTCCATGCTTACCAACGCCTCTTCTTAGTGTAACTATGACCGGGAAGTGCTCGGACCCTATCTCATTCCCTACCTTCATACTCCCTATCATATACCGCAATCCTTCTTCAGCCAAGATGTAACCTATAACTGTTGCTCCCTTTCCTATGAATGTGATCTCCCCTTCCTCATCTCCTTTTATATTGCCATTGCATATAAACCATCCTGTTTCTCCTATCATGTCTAGTAACTTCCTCGCCTCCCTGTCCGTCTCTCTATGTTTAGAGTTCCTTATAAATGCCTTCCTTTCATCATCATATAAACCTCCCCCCTGTTTGCCAGTACATGCATTTAAGTCCCCTCTTATTAAAACCAATTCGTCCTTCTTTTCCTCCATCCACCTTATTATTAATCTCCAGCCTCCCTCTGCCCCTCTTCTTCTATATACACAGACCACCGCTATTTCTACTTTCCCAATTATAATTTTTCTTATCATTGTTCCATCCTTTTCTTTCATGTCCCCATCTTTACTCCCTTTTGCTGCTAATTCTTTTTTCACCCTTGACATCATGCCGCCCATTCCTCTCCCTTTAACGTGTTCTTTTCTTGCTTCTTGCATTGTCCACACATATCCTTTCGGTAACTGAAACTTGGTTCACGTTTAGTTATGTCTGGAAATTTCCTGGCTACATCACCCGCAGATGTAACCGTTCTTAGGGTATAGGGGGTGGCTCCGCTATATTATTTAGAAAAGATCTACTTCTTAGTTCATTGGATCTACGCGGTTGTTGACTTGGTAAAATTGATGCGCTTGGGATCATTGTCTCCACCTTCCTTGTATCTGTTGCTGTTTATTCAGTTTCATTCTCCGCGCTTGTCACTTTAGGCCATAGTTCTGGGTGTGAACTCATTGGCTTTGCCGATAGATGTGATGCTATCCTTTTATGTGGAGATTTAAATTCCCATTCTCCTGCGTGGGCTTCTGTGTGGGAGAATGCATGTTGCAAAGAGCTATGCCGTGCTGTCTCTGATCAGGATACGATTCCACTGAACGACTCCTGTCCAACACTTTTTCCCCTGTCTGGTAGATCTGTTGCGAATTTTGACTTGATCTTTGCCTCGTCTGCTCTTTCCCTCTTGTATTCAGTCGCCGTGTCTGAGGAACCCTTTTCCTCTGATCATTTTTCAGTAGTGGGTGCTTTGGATGCAAGTCCATCGACACCCTGTTCCTCTTCCAATCGTTTTAATGTCAAGAACCTTGATTAGTCTCTGTTTCGACAAGATACAGAGGATCTCATCCCGGATCTGTCCCTTGCCTTTGAGGATGGTGTAAGTTTGATTGTGGGACATATCGTTCAAATTCCTGTAAAGGTACCCGCAGGTCTTAACCGCTTTGGTGGAATAAAGACTGTGATGCTGCGTTGGCCAGGAAGCGTTAGGCTTTGAAAAGATACCTTGCAACTCAGTTCAGTGAGGGTGTACTGAAGGCGAGGCAGGTTGACAAGAAAATCAAGAAATCCCTACGCTATCAGAATTATTGTTCTTTTCGTCAGTTTTGTGATTCTCTCAATCCTTCGAGTGGTTTTAATCGAATTTGGCGAACTGTGCGATCGTTGGCCTCTCGTTGTAGCTTAAAGTACACTGGAGTGGTTAGTGATCGCTACTCGGTTGCTATCAGAGAGCTGCAGGAGGCTCTTGTGTCCTGTAACATTGCTCCTGTCGTGGTCCCCCCTACTGTGGACATTGATGAGAGTGGCTCTATGAACCACCCGCTCTCGGAAGTAGAGTTTTGTACGACTCTGAAATCTTGCAAAGCTCGTACGCCCCCCGGTCTTGATGGAATCACCTACGAAGTTATCAGGGGCTTCTCTGATCCGGATTTGAGATTTATTATTTCTCTTTTCAACGAAATTTATGCTCTATCCATTTATCCGAAAGCTTGGGTTGACTCTAATATCATCTTCATTCCCAAGCGTGCCGGTAAGGGGTTCTGCTCAATCTCCCTGGCGTCCACCATGTGTAAATTGTTTAAGAGATTGATTCAGCGCAAATTAGAGTTTAGGGCTGCGAAGGAGGAATGGATCCCCAGATTCCACTATGGATTAAGGAGAGGCAGACCTGCCCTGAACAGTGTTTTGACGGTTACTAATGACTTCATGGGGGTTTGGGAGAGGGCTAAATTACCCTGGCTCTTGCGATCAATATTAAGGGTACAATAAATTCAATCCTTTTTGAGGTCTTGATCCAGAACCTAAAGGGCCTATGGGTTGGTGCAGGAATAATTAATTTTATATTATTTATTAACTAGTACATGAATATTCTTCTCTGAAATGGGCGCTCCTCGGGAGTGTGGTGTTGGGGTTCAACAGGATGGAGTGCTATCACCCATCCTCTTCGACCTCGATTTGCGTAAGCTTGGTGATTATTTGCCTGTTGTGGTAAGGGCTAGTCAGTATGCGGATAACCTGCTTTTAATCGTAAGATGTAAGGATATTATGTTGGATCTGTCTCTTCTAAGGAAGCTATTGAAGCTTTAATCCCGTGGCGCGGCGTATTCGGCCTCTCAATTTCCTTCCCAAAATCTCAGATATGTGTTTTCACTAGATATCCGGTGGTTTCAGAAGACACTGATTTACTTGCGGATTTTGTTGGACATGCGCCTGACCTGTGTTTCTCACACTAAGTACATTGCTCGGAGCGGTCGTGAAGCCATTACTGTTCTACGTGTTATGGCTATTATGGCTAAAGTCTCTTGGGGTGCTGATTCCGCGATCTTAGGTATTGTTTAAAGGAATTTGGAAGGGGCATGTATTGATTAAGGTGCCCCCCTCTTTGACTGTACGAGTTTGTCGGCTCTGAGTTTGCTCGGCCGGGTTCAGTACCAGGCACTTAGAGTTATATTGGGCTGCATGAGTTCTACTCCTATCTCCGTACATTTGGCTGAGGTGATTGAACCTCCCCCTGACATTTCTAATCGTTTTGTTTTGAGGAATTTTAGTTGGAGGAACAATTCAAGGGTGCACATTTATACCTATTCCTGGTCCATTCCTTTCCCTCCCTGGTGCGCTACGTAAAGATGCGCCTATTTAGTGCATTGGGCAGTGTGAACGAGGCAGTGACTTGCGTAATATTATGGCATAAACAAAACTGTGGCTAGTTGACTTTGTACGGTTACTCAATTTGCCCCTTATTGCCGGTCTGTTAGTTCTGGTCATTTTCTGTATATCAAGAAGCTACAAATAAGAAAAAAAAGAAAACATCTTGTCAGCTGACGACACAAAATGAAACGACGGTCACCCCGATGGATGTTACGACGATGGAAAACAACACAAAAAGTTTTCCTAAAGTTTTAAAGTGAAATACCTTAAGCAATCCCTTGGCACATAATTTTCAGCCCCTCTGAACCAAATTTTAATATTTTGTTCAGTAACTTCTGTTGTAAAATATAAAAGTTATTTTTAGTTACTCCTAATTTCCACTATGGAACTTGTTTTAAGGTACTAAAATGAAGATATTTAATTTCCATTTATTGTTACATCAATAATTTTTCATTTGCATAATACAAGATTACAGTTTGCAAGTTTTATTAATGTCACATAATTTCCACTTTAAAAAAATCAGAATCTGTCATTTATTTTTTTCATTTTTTCAAAAATAAAGTATGTAAATCTCATTTTTCACTCGCCAATATCAAGAGAAGATAATATATTATTCAAAAATTATATTCTTTTAATTATAAAACAATCCTATGTAATTAATAAATGGTTCTTATTTTTTCATTCGTTGGAACCAATGACTTATTTTGTTCTTTAAAACATTCTCTATATATTCGAAAAATTTTTATATAAATCATTATTTGCAATTTCTTAATCAAAAAACCATTGTTTATTGAAAGGATTTTTGGAAACATTCTTATTGATTCTTGAATCATTCTTTCTGTGGATTTCATTTCTGTTAAGTCATCACTTGTAATCAAAACATTTTCTGGAATTACTTGTCGAAAATATTCTTTCGCAACTTGTATATTTTTTCCTGAACACAATCAGTCATAAGTTATTATTTACAACACTTAAATTGTCGATTGTTCTAATTTTCGAATTTCAAACGCCTTAATTTAAATGGTACAATTTTGAAAGTTCAAATGTTTAATTTAAAAT
>NC_046665.1:95679107-95699470 GCF_010883055.1 Belonocnema kinseyi
CAAACGCCTTAATTTAAATGGTACAATTTTGAAAGTTCAAATGTTTAATTTAAAATCAGTGAGTTGAATAATTTTAAAAATCACTAGACTTTCGATTCAAGCACGGGTTTGATTCTGACATTGGCTTAAATAGGAAGTCTCTGAACGTTAATAGTCAGGGCCCTGTCGTCAATTTTCGCAGCGTGACGCAGTTGCCACCAGGTCTTTTGTTTGTCCTTGTTTAATTAAGATAGCATTCTACTTTGAAACACTGAAAAAAGCTATGTGTGTGAATTTTTTCTAAGATTATTAATAACTATATAGATGTTGGGTTTATTGAGCTCAATAAATACACGCTTGAAATACATTGAACATTTTATTTTATTATATTTCAAATTACTTTGAAATTAATGAAATTTTGTATTGAAAATAACACTTTCAACAAATAAATACTTGAAAACTTATCATGTGCGGTAAAAGTGTTGTGAAAAATGTGGTTTTTTGTGGTAGATGGAGTTTAAAGGTGTCATAACTGTTTTACCGAAAAATAGTTTTTTGACATAAAATTTCAAGAAGTGGGACAAATTTTTTTATTCTCTAACTAAAAATTCTTTATTTGTTTAGAATTCGTCTTTCTAGTTGAAAAATTCTTTTGTGGGTTAAAAAATGTACTATTTTTTTTTAATTTTCTCGGAAATAAATTAATTTCTTGTGTGAAAAAGTAGCTTTGCTACTTTTGGTTTAAATTTAAATCTCTTATAGAAAATTAATCCTTATGATTGAAAATTCGTTTCCTTATTTTTACAAAGCATCTCATTGAGAATTCTTTTTTTTTAATGCATCCCTTTTTGGTTAAAGATGAATCTTTTTTGTTTGAAAATATGACCATTCATTTAAATTTTATATTTTTAGGTGGAAAATTTAACTATTTACTTCAAAGTTAAACTATACGGGTTAAAATGCAAATCTTTCATTAAAAAGTCAAATTTGGAACAAAACCGTTTACACTGAAAATCAAAAAGTTTCATTTACAGTTTAAAAAAATTAACGAATTTGCAACTAAAGAGTTACTTTTTCATCAAAAAACATAACATTTTAACAAAATAGTTAAACTTTTAAGTAAGTAAATAAATTTCCACCAAAAACGAAAAAATATGATTATTTTAAAACGACAACAGCGTAATTGAAGCAAAAAATGCATTTCAAGAAAATAAAAAAATTTTCAACTAAAACAACGAATCTTCAACCAAAAAAAAAAATAATTTGTGATAGGTCTTTTAACCTTAAAACAGTTAGAGAAAGGTTCAACAAAAGGATTAATTTTCAACCAAAAAAAGGAAGAATTTTCAACAAAAGAATTAAATTTTCCACTAAAATGATGATTCTTCAACCCAAAAAATATCCATTTTTACTCAATTAGTTTAACATTGAACCAAGTAGTCGAATACAAACAAAAAAGACAAATTTAAAAAAAATAGATGAGTCCTCAACAAAGGAGCTCTAACAAAAGATAATTCACAACTAACACATTACATTTTCGTTGTGTTTATGTTGAGTAAGGAAATCAAGTTTCTACCCAAAGATCCTGATCGATTCAGCGACTTGAAGTGCAGAATCTGCCTAATGTTAAATGGATTCAATCTCCTTTGAAATAATTTTTATAACACTGCTTTTTTTTTAATTAATTTTTTTAAATAGAAAATTCAACTATGACATTTTTGGTAGAAAATTAATTTAAAAAATTAAAGTGTAATCTTTTTTAGTTAAGAATGTAACTAATTGTTTAAAAATGTATGGATTTTGTTAAAAATTCGCCTTTTTTAGTAGAAAATTAATCTTCCTGTTTGAACATTCTTCTTGCTGATTTAGAATTCAACCATTGTTTGACAATTCTTTTTTTTCAAATTTAATTTATTGAAGTAAAAATTTAACTTTCCATTTTTAGTTCAAAATTTATTGATATTTTTAATTGCATTCTGTTTTGGTAGAGAAAAATTCTTAGTTAAAACTTCATATTTTTCATTAAGGATTCAGTTATTTAAAAAAAATTCCTTTTCAGTTTGTCAAAAACCAATTTCTTTTAAAGAAATTTCGATTCTACTATTTTTGGTTGAAAATTGATATTTTAAATTGAAAATTGACCTTTTTATTTAATAATTCAATTTTTTAAATTTTACTGTTTTGGTAAAAAATTAATCCTTTTGATTTCAAATCGACCTTTTTTCGTTAAAGATTGAACTATTTGGAAACAAATTTATCTGTTTTAATACAGTATTTAGAAATTCAGAATTTTGTTTAAAATTCGTCATTTTTGGTAGAAAGTTAGTTTCCTTGATCAAAATCTTATCTTGTTTATTAAGGATTCAACTATTTTTTTGATTTTTTTTTGTTTATTAAAAATTAATGACTTCAAGGAAAATTTTCATTATTCTAAATACCTTTTATAATATTGGTCTTGGATTGAAAATTAATTTAGTAGAAAATAATTTACATCTGTATAAGGTTTCTTACAATTTATAATAATAAATTTCGTACAAAGAGGTTATCTGAAAAATAACAAAAAGGAATAAAATAATAAAAAATTTAATATAATTACATATACGTAACTGAAAAAATAATTTGTAAACAAATTCTTCGATTGAAAATTGTTTCATTAAATAAAAAATTGACGAAAAAACTTTTTCGACTACATTGGTATTGTTTTCTCATCAATTGTACTTCTTTAAAATAAAATAATGTTTTAAGATTGCAGCAAGATTTATCAATAGTTCTTAATAAAATTAAACGAAATTTAAATTTAAAAATGAGTAATTTTCATTTTTCATTAATTTACAACTAAGATATTAATCAAAAAATAATGCTTCCAATTGTAAAACTGCGTACCTACAAGATATTGCGTACTTTTCACAGATTTAATAAAACTCTCTGATGAAGGCCACCATTGTGTGCCGAAACGTTTCAAACAACTTAATTAGCTTCAATACACCTGACCCTAAAGCCAACAACTTACATCAACAATTTCTTTAAAATTCTGTTATTTATTTTTTTTTAAATTCTTTAATAGAACATTAAACTTTGTCATTGAAATTTCTTTTTTTTTATCAAACTTCTACTTTTTGATTTTGCTAAATAATGTGTAGAACCTGCCTAATTTTAAGTTAATTATATTTTGTTTTAAAGAATTTTTATAATATTGTTCTTGCAATTAAAATTAATTTAGTTAAAAATTCTATTATTTGTTTAAAAAAAACAATTTAATATGGAAGATTCAGCTTTGTGATAAAAAATAATCTTGTTTGTTAAAACTTTTACTATTTGGTGTCAAGTTAATCTGTTTTAATTAAAATTTTAAATAATCTGCAGAACATTTCATTTTTTGATTGAATATTAACAATTATAAACTAAAAACTGAATTGTTTCGCCTGTCTTGGTTAAAATTTTAAATAACCTGCAGATAATTTCATTTTTTATTGAATATTAACTTTTATATTAAAAAAACTGAATTATTCTCTTTTTGTTAAAAATTTGTGTTTTTTGTTAAAAATATAAAATTTCTCCCTTAAAAATTCATATTTTTGATTCAGAATTCATCTATTTTGTTGTAAGATCCTTTTTAGTTGGTCAGAAACCAATTTCTCGCCGACCATTGGGTGATAATGAAAGAGCCCGTATACTGCTGGAGGTTTTCAAAATTGTGTTTTTATAAAATAAAGATTAAGAAATCGGCAAAATTGTCGGCAAACCTGAAGACCCGATACATCCATAAAACTGAACATAATTAATTTAATCCCAAATTTCTTAAACCAGATACTATTTAAAAGCACATAAAACATTGGAAGTCTATACATTTGATACAGCTGTTTTGTGGTGAAGGTGAAGTCCTAGGAGTTTAATGGTACTTCTCTGATATTGAGTGAAGATAGTGTAACGTTGGTGTATTTTTAGTTATAAGTTAATGTTTTTTTTATTATTTGTATTCAATTTGAACATTAACGTTAAGTATTACTCCTGTGATGCATGGAATTTGTAATAAGATTTAATTGCTGATATAATATGCGGTAGCAACTTATTGAGATTTTGAGGTTAATATTAAATTTTGCAATTCAAGAGCGAACTGCTCGCAGTTAAAAAATTTATCAAAAAGAAGTAGGATGAAAACATAAAAAGCTATTTTTATTTTAATCCTGATTAAAATAGTTTCTGTTTTTTTCACCAAAATTTTTATAAATTTGAATGAAATTTTTGTGAAATTTGTACGAAAAATTTTACTAATTTTCAATGTATTTCAAACACGGAGTATTTTTTTCGTATAAAGAAAAATGAGTAAAAGCTTAACTTTCGTAAAGTTTTTGTAACTTTTCATAGCAAAAAATCATATTTTATAGATTTTCGTAGATATACGAATGATTTACATTAAAGTAGCAAAAATTATCTAATTCTACGACCAGCAGTTCGCTCTTGTATTCTAAAATTAATTCCTAACCTCCAAATACGGAAAAGTTGTTGTTGCATTTTACACCAGCAATGGACTTTGATAACAGAACGTATAACAAATGCCATGCTTCATAGGAATATTACTTAATGTTAATGTTTATATTGATAACCAATAATAGCTCAAACATTAACTTGTAATTAAAAATATACTTACCCTACCTGTCCTTTCCAAAATTGAAATAAAAATACGATCATAAATAACAAGCAGGGAGGCTTAAATGGAAATAAGAATTTGATTATGAATAACAAGCAGAGGCTCTGTATTGCGGCTGTACGCATGCTCGAATAGTGCAGCGCTTATTGGCTCTATTTCGCATACGTATTTAAAAATTAAGTACAGACAAGCACCGTAGCCAATGAACATCACTCAATTTCTTACTAACAAATGTACTTTCTTAGCTGAAAGTTTATTATTTTCAATAAAAATTCATTTCTTTGGTTAAAAGAATTGACTATTTCGTCGATAATATGTTTGAATTCTAATTTGTTCAACTAATATTTTTTCTTTCTTGAGATCACGGGATCTATAGTTGGTAAGAAGGCTTACGGATCTCATCAAACTATAGATCTGGAATTAGTAAACGAGAGAGGATACATTGCAAGGTATAGCTACTCTGGAAATTTGACGGATAAAAAAATCCTCCTGGAATATCGATCGGTAGTACAGCAAAGGTGCCTCGGTGGTTCTAGCCAGACGCATTTCAGTGGATCAGGAAGGGATTTCCCTAATCAAAGACCTCTGATTATGCAGGAAAAAGATAAGTAGCGTGTTAGGGTGTGCTACTATACGTAAGGATCTCACATAAAAACGTCAAGAAGGTAGGATCTTGGTGCTTAAGCTCTGCTCCAGGGATTGCACCGTTATTCAGTTGAGACTCTTTGATAGTAGAGGAAAAAGAATAAAGGTGGTTATCTCCTCGGCTAATTTCCCAGGCCACGCTGGGGAACCCCCACCACCCAACAAAAGTGTAGACTAATTAGGCACTGCCCGGAAAACCAGATATCTCTTCTGTTGTGTTTTGATACGAACTCTCACCACACGGTGTGGGGGATCAGAAACATCAATGTCAGAGGAAGAGGTTTAATCGAATACCTATCAGGCACTGAACTGGAGTTTCTAAATCGGGGTGATACTTCTACATACCAGATTACAAACAGAAGTGAGGTTGTCTATTTGTCTCTATGCTCGGATGAACTGACAAGCAAGGTAGTGGACTAGAGATTCTCTGACGAGTCTCTCTCAGACCACAAATTTCTCGTATTTCAGCTAATGCTAGAAAAACCGGCGGTTTCGAAAACCAGAAACCCTAGATATATACTTTGGGACTTATATAAAGAGGAACTCAATAGGAGGCTTGAGGCAATCCCCACAAAACTATGGTAACATTGATGGGTCAAAGCACACCGTGGATTTTTGTGGGAGCCCTTTGACTACATCTTATGAAATCAATTACCCCACAAACACAATTAGGTCTAAAAAAGGAGCAGAATGGTGGAATACTCACCTGGAGAAACTCCGTGAAAAGACACGGACGTTTTGCAACAGGTCAAATAGAACTAAATTACCTTTAGTCTGAGTCATGTATAAGACGTCCCAGTTTGAATACAATAAAAATATAAGATAGCATAAACAGAAAGGTTGGAGATGCTTCTTTTAGGAAATGAAATACGATTCCCATAAAAGCACGGTAGAGTGGCCTTCATTGCCCACTCCGGGCAAGAGGGTTACACTGCTGTAAAATATTTTAAACCGATAAACTAACGTCTTTATCACGCTTTTCGGGCAGGCTCATTGGTAAAAACGGCGCTCTATGCTGTTGTTGCCAAAATTGAAAAAGTAACTGGAACAAAAGTGGATGACTGTTGGCAGATCTTCAGATATAGAGGATGTCTGCACTAGCTCGGAGCTTTTGGTAAACCCGAAAAATACCGTCATGATCATTTTCAAGATAAAATACAAAATGCCGAATGTTGACACTCCTATATTCTTTGGTGGTAGGCTGATGTTTTCAGATTTGTTTAAATATTTGGGAGTAATCCTAGAAAGCAAACTGAAGTAGCTGAAGTACCTGGAGATCTCATGCAGTAGATTTGTGATAAATTTTTGGATGTGCAGAAGAGCTTTGGGATTTATGTGAGGTTTAGAGCCTACAATGATTGCATGACTCTACACCGCTGTCCTTAAACTGAAGCTCTTGCATGTGGCCGTGGTCTGTTAGTCACCGGCGGAATTAGCAATGATGCAGGCTAGGCTACGACGAATAAAAACGCTAGCGTTTAGAGATTTGACGGAAGCAATGAGGACTACGCCCACACCGACATTAGGATTCATGCTCTGTGAAGAACCCCTTTACGTTGAGATATATACAAGATTGCCACACGGGATGGGCCGTGTATTAAGAGCAAATGCATGGGATAGGAGGGCTACGCACTCTATGCACGCGAGTGATAATAGCATTCTGCTATTCTGCCTGCTTGCTTCAGGGGTTGCTGGTATACGGTTAATGATCTATTCAAAAAGCCAAGCGATACTAACTGGTATGAGGGAACCAGACAAAACATCAGAACAGCTCTAGGAATGCAAAATGGCAACGAGAAAGCGGATCATTTGGCAATATACGGCGCGGTTTTTGAATTAATAGGACCGGAACCGGTACTAGGACTAGTGTCTTGCTGCATCGTCCTTGCGATCAAGTTCGATCCGTGCAAAGCTCTGGTAATTCTAAGAGAAACTCCAGGGCTCTCGACAGGCATAATCCATCCTGAACGAAGCGTACAGTATGTGCAGAGCAAAGGAAATCCTGGGCTTGCCAAAGAGAGACGTAAGGACAGTGGTTAAGATGCTCACTGAATATAACCACTTAAACCATCATATGCACAAAATAGGGCATAACCCTATGCTAGGCTCAGACACCTAAATCTTGGGGCTCATTCTATGGAATTTAAGGAAATTAAAAAGTGAACGGTAATTTGCATATTAGGCTTCATCAATAGATCTGGGGTTAATTACTGATAGCAAACAATTTACGGTGTTGCACAATAGGCTTTATGGCTTCAGCACCAGGGAAACTCCAAAAAGTATTCCCGTCCATCTTGAAACGAACTAATTAATAGAGTTATTGCATTTTTCTTTAAAATCTTATATTTTTATTTTAAAGGTCTGTCATTTTAAATTGAAAATTCATTTCGTAAATGAAAATTGAACTAAGTTAACGACACAGCAACATGCGACCAGCGAATGACACCGTAGATGATTTTTTTCATTTATTTGCAAATTTAATTTAAGTCACAATGTAAATGGAGCATTCATGAAAAGTAGCATGCTTCAATATTAAATTGCATACAAATATGTCCGGAAAATAAATTTCAGAGCAATTATAAAAGATATTACAAGCTTATAGTGCCACCTAAGTGCGCGCCTATTTTTGTTACACTGTTATTAGCAGGAAGAGCGCTTAGCAAGCTCAAGCGAGCCGGTGCACTATCGTGTTGTAAAGAGAAATATTGTGCGAAAATTTAGGTGAAAAATTAATATTTACAGTTCAAAAATGCCACTTATTGTCAGAAAATTCAACAATTCGTGGAAAGCTTCTCTCTTTAGCGTTGGAAGGTGAAATTTCGAATTGAATTTTCTTCTATGGAATAAAAACTGTTTCTTAATTGTAATTTTAATTCTTGTAGTAATTCGTCTTTTTAACTTAAAAATTCTTATCCTTTGATAGAAATTTTCATGTGTTTGTTTAAAAATACAATTCTATGATTCAAAATAAATTTTTTAGTATTAGAATTCTACTTTTTGGTTGAAAATTCATCTTTTTTGTTCAATTTAACTGTCTTTAATTCAAAACTAAAGTCTTTTTTTGCTTAAAATATAATTTTTTACTATTTTTGCGGAGAATTCCTCTTTTCTGTTTAAAGATTCTAATACTTGCTTCAAATTTAAACTTCTTCGTTGAAAATTTCATTTCTTATTTAATGAATTGTCATGTTATTAAAAAGTTCGTCTTTTATTTTAAAAATTTAACTATTTTGTAAATAATAAAAATGAAATTTATCTTGTTTGTTTGAAAGTTCAATTCCTAATTACAATTTCGTACACTTTTTATAAAATTCTGCTAATAGAATGAATCCAACTGTTTTTGATTAAAATAAAAATTTGGTGCAAAATTTATGTATATCTTAAAAAACTAGTACTATTGGTAACAAATTAATTACCTTGATTGAAAATTGAACTAATTGAACTTATCTTTGTTAGTAGAAAATAAATCCTCTTGAATGAAAATCTAACGCCTTTTAAAATTAACTTCAATTCTTATTTTAAATTTTATATATAATTCATATTTTCTATAGAAATTTTGCATTTTTTGTTTAAAATTAATTGTCTTACCTGTACGTCAGGGTAGTATGCCAACAACATTGAATACTGAAGACTGGCTCACACTGTATCATACGCCTATATTGTAAGAAAATGATTAATGTTATTGACGAAATAGTTTATGTTTCATTAAAAAAATTAGAAGTTCCATTAAGATGCAATCCGTAAACTTACCGCTATTGCCATAAGGTTCACCTCATCACAAATTTGTTGATCAGAAAATTTCTGTGTATCTTGTAAGTCTAAGAGCAATTCCAAAGATCCTTTTCTTTGATTCTCAATATCATGTGACAAAATACCTGCTCATATATCATAAATCCGCTCCTCCATTCCAGACTGTTGCACGTCGCGTTTAGGCCGAGTACAGATGCAGGTTATATATAAGAGCATAGGACCTAAAGCTATGCAGCGTATAAACGCAACAAAAATCTGTACATCGCCGAAATGTGAAGCAGAGCTGCATGCAATAAAGGCATCCATGTTATTATTCACAAATCATATACCTGTATGTATTTTTATCATATAATTTTATTTTTACCCTTTTTAACTTCATCATGTTTTTCCAATTTATTTTTTTCGTTGCAACTATATGAAAAAAGATCCGGCGGAATAAGTTTAATTCGTTCACAAATTTACGTATATTATGTTGTGTATTGCTTACAGAAGGTGCTATGCTGTGCATTCCTTTAATATTTCTGTAAAAATCCTTTGACATTTTTGTTAAATTAAAAATTTTATCGAAATATAACCAAGGCCTGTAACCTCGCTTCACTGTCAATTCGAAGGCTCTGTTAATAATTTAATACAATAAGATAAGAGGATTAAGATCTTGTTACGCTTCCCAGATTCCTATCTTAGGGGTCGTCTATAAACTACGTTATAAATTTTCGGTTACCCCCCCCCCCCCTCAAAGCAATGTAGGCTTTGTCTAAACATGCATGCCAAGCCATTTTAATCTGGTGTTTTTCCGAATTGAAAGCAAAAAAGCTAGATTAAACAAAAAGTTAACCAACTCCGAGAAAGATTATGTGGAACCTTACAATCTCAAAGATAGTTGGGACCTAAACGTGGGGAGGAAACCCTAAAAAGTACCCCACATGTAGCGACGACCTGGAAGCCTTAGCGGTGAAAAACCTTAATAGGTAGGATTTCGTCGTTAGACGAAGAATTCAAGAATTCAGCATGAATTCAACTAAGGCGCGGATATTGGGTGGCTCTCGTGTTTAAAAATAGTCCCCTAACGCCAGTCGTTAACTACCGTGCCAAAGGCTGAATGTTACTAGGGTATACAAAAATGCAAAAGGTGTCCTGGGATACCGGGAAACATCCTAGTGTAAATTTCCTAATCCATACAAGCTCGAATCGATGGGAACTAATACTTTAGTTCTCTATTGTCTAATGAGAAACAAATGAATACGGTGAAAAACGAGCAAAAAAACAAATACATGGAGAATAGTCGTCAGTGAACCAAATCTTGAAAACTTCGAATCATTAACGGGCCAGTACACTTCTTGGCACCTCGGACTGTACGACGGAAATAGGTCTTCAATTAGTCACGTCAGCGAAGCTAAAACCACTGAGGATGATGGGACCAAAAAAGTCCCTAAGAAATAAAATATAGCAGTGCTGCCAGGAGGGAGTTTTAACGCCAGCAACTTCTGTTACAAAGCGAATTAACCCCTTAACCGGAGATCCATACAGGACCTATTCTGAAGGCAGCACTCGTACTCAAGAGAGGTGGTTAAGAGATTATATCAGCCGGGAGCATGAGAGAAACGGCAAGCAAAATTATTTAATAACTTGTTCAGATGCGAAAATCCTCTGACAGACTGGCAAAGACGGTATGTACCTAGTGTTGATTTAAGAAGATTTAGATTCTTCAGTGGGACAAATGTATAAAATCGCTAGGGCAAGCATTGCTATGGTATATTACCCTAAGGTATGCAGAAGGTCAAAGCAATTTTTATACCAAATGGAAGAATAGACTCCTATTATGACGGCAAATCATTCAGACTAATCAGCCTTACTTCTCTCACGTTGAAGACCATGTTGAAGCACTTTATGCATTTACCTGTAACATTCTAAAAGCAGGATGAACAGCGGATCTAGCGATAGCAGCGTTTCTGAACGTGTAGGGTATCTGCAGTAACATCCATAAGTAATCTGCATTCAATTCTACTGTGGAAAATGTTGTAGGGGCCACTGGTGATAAGTACTAGGCAGTCTGATAAGTACCTGAAAATTCTAAGAGATGGCATTAGTATTCACTAATGTGAACCATTTTCGTCGAGCTTGATCCTTCAAATGACGCCTGTCAAAACTTCAGCCATTTATGTTTACGCATTTACAAGTTACAGCACTGAGAAGCGACTAACCTCCGAGTTTTTTTTAATATGGAAAAATCTGAGTTTCGAGTTTTGATCAAACACTACTATCTTCGCAAGAAAACGATATCAGAGATCAAGGCAAGCTGGATAAGTATTACTTGGATTCTGCACCGTAGATTGGAACGATTCATAAGTAGTTTACCGAGTTTCGTTGTGGACGTACGAGCACAGTTCATTCTGAACGATCTGGGCGCCCAAAAGAGGTCACTACACCAGAAAATGTTTTGGGCATGAAGAAGCTCTACGCGCAATGGGTGCCGCGTTTGCTCACAGTGGACCAAAAACGAATTCGTGTGACAACTTCCCAGCAGAATTTGGCATTACTTTCGCGTAAGCCGACCGAGTTTTTGCGCCGATTCATAACCATGGATAAAACCTGGATCCACTACTACACTCCTGAGTCAACGCAGCAAGCAAAACAGTGGGTTCCACCGGGCCAAAGTGCTCCGAAGCGTCCAAAAACGCAACAATGGGTCGGAAAGGTTATGGCCTCCGTATTTTGGAATGCACATGGCATAATATTCGTTGACTATCTTGAAAAAGGTAAAACCATAACCGAAGCATGCTATTCATCATTATTGGACCGATTGAAAATCGAAATTGCCGAAAGACGACCGCATTTGAAGAAGAAAAAACCATTTTATCATCAAGACAATGCGCATGTTCATTCATGCTTAGTTGCACAAGCAAAATTGCATGAAATCGGCTTCGAATTGGTTCCTCAGCCACCGTATTCACGAGACCTGGCTCCCATCGACTATCACTTGTTCCCTAACCTGAAGAGATGGCACACCGGTAAGCGTTTTTACTCAAATGAGGAGCTCATAGCTGAAACTGAGATGTATTTTGGAGACCTTCCGATCGAGTACTTTTCGGACGGTATCAAAAAGTTAGAAAATCGTTGGACTCGCTGTATCGACCTGAAAGGAGAGTATGTTGCAAAATAATACCGACTTTGGCCAAAAAAACGTCTCCGTGTTTCATTTTTCAGGGACTTATCAGACTGCCTAGTAGTTGCGTTCTATTCTATGTAGTAGAATTGTCAAGACTTCGCTCCACGGTTGCAATGTCAGGGCGTAGGTTATAAGGGATCTCCGCAGGGAGACGGTTTATTCTTCATCATATGGGTACTTGTCATTGGCAATTTACGTCATCGATTAAATAAATTCTGTTTTTATACTCAAGGATTTGCCGATCATCTTTTTATTCTAGTAACAGGAGAACATTAAGAAAATTTATTCGCCCTCATGCAAAATGCTCTCAAGATTGTTCAGGATTCGTGCAGCAACCGTAGCTAGTTTGTTTAGTTCCAGAAAATAGCTGTAGAGCCTATCAAGGGTCTTTTATCTGGCAGTTACTGGATCAGTGAGAAAAACCTCAGCAGCAACATTGAAGTTCATCTGCCCTATTTAATAATGAACGCATTGTCGGAGGAAGAAAGCCTTTGCATGCACTCTGATGAAATGCTGAATGAATACCCGCTCATAAAGCTTTTCAAAGTGATATTACCGAAAAGAATGGACATGCATGATGAACAGAGGAGAAGCAAATTCTTTACAACGGAGAGACTTGTATAGTATAGAAACGAATCTTAAGAACTCTTTTGCGGAGAGAACAATCACACTGGACAAATCTACTCCCGTATTTCAGACTAAAATTAGGGGTCTCAAGACATGCCTAAAGGAGCTTTCTAAACGCGGGTTTGTTAATCACCATATTTGCAAATGCTCTTATAATCAACGTACTTCAAGACCTTTCCAATCAGTAAAGTTTACATCCAGACTTGGCTGAAATTAATTGCAAAAGCTTCTGACAGTGTCCAGAAAAAGTGCGTGAACCACATATCTGTTTCTGGACATAAGTACATCGCTGGTAATGAGAAAGTTGATATGCTTTCGAAAACCAGGGTTACAATTGGAAGATGGCTATAGGTATGATACACTCTAACAAGTTTATCACAGAACTATGTTTAGCAAAGTCTAAAAAACTCCTCAATACAGAAAAACAGGTGGAAATAGCAGTTGAAATGATGAAGGGCCATTGTAGCTTAAAAAAGCACCTGACTAACACGAAGGTCGAAAATGATCCTAGATGTCAAATCACCCTGCCCATGTGTAATACATCACACAGACCAAGCAATGGAGATTAATCAACAGGTTGATTTGGCGTGGAGAAATTACGGCAATAAACATCGGATAGAACAAACCGCGTCATACGACCAATCCGGGACAATTGATGTTCTTCCTCAACCTATTGATGATCCAACATTACCACATCCTCTAGAAGAGGATGGCCTTATACAACCAGAGGTAGAAGCAGAGGTTTATCAACACAAATAAGCGACGAAAATGGACAATGAGAAATGGCAGTATAATTATATAGAATAAATTTAAACATCGTGTACATTCAAAAAAATTACCAATGACATCCATTCCTAGAAAAAAATGAGCATTTCCTATACTAATAGGGTACGCCTTCCGCCCAGGCAATTTTTCACGATCTTTATATAATTGAAAATTTTTACGTAGTCAAAGAGCACACATCAAAGAGCACCCTGTGTTAACTTCGATTAGAGTGTAAAAACGTTAATTTCCATTCATTGTAGTGTTGCATTTGAACGAGGAATACGAGAAATGAGCAATAATGAGAAAAACTCTCGTCTTTTTTTATGAAATCTCATCTCGTCTTATATAAGCGATCCTCTCAAAAGATCGTATATTTGAATGAACTGCCTTGTCAATGTCAAAATTAACATTCGTAAAAAAGTCATAAGTAGTCTCGTATAGTATCAAACTAGCCATAGAGGGCACAAAAAACATAGCATTTAGAGTAAAATGTATCTTATATCTGATGCATAAAGAAAATAATTGTCTAATTCTAGATTCAGCGGGCCAAAAAGGCCTTCTTTACACTCCTTTTTTTAATAATAATTAATACAATGATGTGTAATCATTTTTGAGCAGCATATTCAAAATCTAGTTTCACAAGAATAATAAAATTACGAGAATATCAAAAATAATTTCCGTATTTGAAAATCCGATTTATTTAAGACTTTTTATCTTTTGAGATATATTCTTATTAGTTGTTTGAAATAATTTTAATATGTATAAAAAAAGTTTGAAGGGTATTTTTAAAGAATTTTAGAGATTTGAAAAAAAATTTCAAGATATTTAAGGCTCGAATATAGGATTGTTTAAAGGCTGCAAGGAATTTCTAAACAAATTAATAAATTTGAATGAATTTATAATGATTTTAGTCATACTGAGGTATAGTTTAAAAAAATTGAATACAGTTCTGAAGAATTTCATAAGATTTATTGGGGTTTTATAGGACCTGTGAGGTTTTATGATATCTTAAAGGATTATAAGGAATTTTTAATATAGTTCCAGAATTTAAAAATGTTTAAAGGAATTTTGCTCGGAATTTGAAATATTTTAGGATATTTCGAAATATTAAAAAAAAAATTTATTTAAAAAATAACTTTCTTTTTGCGAAAATAAACTTAAAAGTGACTCTATTACATGTGCTTAAATCTCTGAAAGTTCAGATGAACATTTTTTACTGATGACTTTATAAACCAGAAAAACTCCTCAAACTTGTGTACTTTTATATTGTAAATAATTTATTATTAAAGCAAAATTATAATTAGTTTAAATTGCAGTTAAAACAATATCCATGAATAACATAGTCATATTCTTTTACCTAAAAGACATTTTTTAGACCGGAATTCTTTAAATAAAACTTTTTTTTGGGAACGTAAATGGTGTATTGACATTTTTATCAAATATTCTTTCAATTTGATAACCTTAAATTCACGTCAGTGACATTTTCGCAGAGAGATCGGCTTAGAAACGAGATGAAATGAGACAATGAAATCAGAAGAGAGCATGATATTCTCAGTTTTTGAAAATACTTCTCGAAAGACTGAAATGAGCAAGAGAAACGAGCATCCCGTATCGTTATGCAACACTAATTTATCGTTACATATAAAATTTTAATAATTAAAAAATACAGGATTGCAGTTCGCAAGGTTCTAAAAACAACACATAAATTCGTCTAATAAATCGCTACTAATTCTGCCATTTTTAAAATTCTGACCGAATGTTGATTGCGACAATAAGAATAAAAATTATTCTTTCCCAATAAATATACTTTTATACATACAAACAACGCTGTAAACTCATCTTAGATCTCAAGAAGCGGGTCAAAAGGTTTTCCAACATTTTAATTATTCATATTTTTGAACCCTGCGCTAAGTTTGATTTCAATGCAAAAGTGGTCATTTCCATTCCTCGTTACATAAATAATTTTATCTTTTCAGAATACAAGATTTCAGTTTGCAAGGATGTAAGAACGACACATAAATTCCTCTAAAAAACGCTACAAATACAGACAATAACAATTCCTGAATAGAATATGGTATTGGCAAGTATATAACTTTTTACATATAAATTTCGGCAATTTTTTTATAATTTATTTAAATATTTAAGTAACCCTAAATCCATTAAAAAAAGTTTTGGTAAAAGTTTTAAATATCATTTTCATTCCTTGTTCAGTCCTATGACACATTACCAACACACTCGATACATTTTATATAAAATCAATTTGCTTGAAATTTGTTAAGTATTCAAATTATTATTAACAGAAAACAATATTTCAAATTGCAAAAATATTTTTCAAAGAAAAAAATAAAACAATTTTTATTGAGATTTGATACTCATTAAATATGTTCTTAAGATTAATGAACTTGCTTAATATTTTCAACCGGTTCATTCGATTTAGGTTAAACTCATTTTTATCTTAATTGGCTTAAAGGAATCTGTTTTTATTTAAATACATATTGTATATATTTGAATTTATTTTTAATTAATTTAATTAATTTTTATTTATTTTTAATTTGTACATATTTTAGATAATTTGGTTCTGAATTAAATACACAAAACTCTGAAATTTAAACAGTTAAGTTAATTTTTGAACCATAATTATTTGGCGGTCCCATCTCTGCATTTGGTAGTTCGGTGGCCCAAAATCTTTTTCATTAAGAGATGTTTTTCTAAAAATAATAAGGGATGACTCAAAAATAATAAATGATGTATTTTCTTTTGAAACCGTTTGCTGTTTGCATTGTAATGTTTGATACACAGAAAATGAGATCATCTAGATGTGCAGATTGACTATATTGGAGGGTCAACCATAGGACAGCTCAGGAAGATGGCTAAAGCGACTTTCTCTAGAAGATTTAAACAAGAGGTTCAAATCGACCATCTCATAGTGTCGCCTTGATCGTCCAAAGCGGTCGGCCAAAGCGTTATATGAAGTCGAACTGATCATCATAGAGGGTGGAATTAATCATTATATAGAGTCCAAATGTTCATCATAGGGGGTTGATTTGATCATTTCAGATAGTTGACTTGGTGTACTCAGAGAGTCGACCTTGCCATCTTAGAGGTCCATTTCATTATCATATAGGTTCTGTATTTGTTGTCCGTTTAGCACTTATTGCAGTCCCCCTCCCCACTCTTTATTATAAGAAACTTATATCTCCCATCCCGTAACTTTTTGCATCATCAATAAATGCTGAAATTTTCGGCACGTTTTTATTTTGAAACGACACAAATAAAATAAAATTCAGAGAACTAAATTCAAACTATAAACATTACAATTTTGATTGTCATTTTTTAACAATTTTTATATGAAATGAAATTGATGATTTTTCATAAATAACAGTTAAAAAATTATTTATCCAGGAAAAATTTTAGCAAGTATAAGAGATGCTTCCATTAAGATTTAAATGTATTTCTTTAGTTGAAAGTTTTTTTTTTAATTGGTCTTGTTTGTTTGAAAAATTTTTTTTAACTGAATGTTTATCTATTTCATGTTTGTTTTGAAATTAACAGTTTGAAAATTCAAATACGTTGTTAAAAATGTATGTACACATTTATGTGGAAATGCGTTTTTTGGCGAAAGATTAATATTCTTACTGTTAAATCTATATCCTGAGTTGAAAAGTCAACTATCAGTTCAAAAATTCACGCATTTTGTGGAAAATTTATTTTCTTAGTTGAGAATTTGTTCCATAACTAAAACTTAACATATTTAATTTTTGTTTTAAAGTTTACCTTTTTCGTTTGAAACTTTAACCATTTAGTTAAAAATTAATGTATTTTGTAGAAATTGATTGTGCGTCGTTGAATATATTTTCAATAACTAAAAATTAATATATTCAATTTTTGTCGAATATTACACATTTTTAGATGAAAATTCAACCATTTGGTAAAAAACCATGTATTTTGTAGAAAATTAATGTTTGTGGTTGAAAATTCATCTTTCTGGTTGAAACCTCGTCTCTTTTTGGTACAAAATTAATTTTCCTCGCTGAAAATATATGAGATTTAACTTTTTAGCAGAAAAAATCGACTTTCTTGGCAGAAGAGTAATTTCTTTTTGTTGAACGTTAATTTTTCAAAATGCATATATTTTGTTGAAAAATCTTTTGTTTTTTTTTTGGTAAAAAAATAAGTTTTTTTGATTGAAAACTTACCCTTTTGGTTAAAAGTAATTTTTTATTGAAGATCCATAATATTAATTGAATGGTCAGTTGTTTAATTGAAAACTTCTCTGATTTGTTTCGAAACAAAATTTCGATTGAAATATTAATTCTTTTATCCAAAAATTTAACTGTTCTATACACGAATTTTCAGCTTGAAAGATAAACTTTCAAACAAGAATAAAATATAATTATCAACTAAAGAAATACTGCCACACTTGTTATTAAAGAAGATAAAGTTTTAAACAAAAATGAAATAGTTAAATTATTAGTAAAAAAAATTAATTTCATATTAATACAAAATTATTTTGTAACAAAGTTCTTACACTTTTTACTGAGTATTTAAATTTTCAACGAAAAGTGCAAGAGTTGACGTTCAAAGTAAAAAAGATTTTAATTTGAAACCAAAAAACAACTTCAATACTAGAAAACGAATTATAAACAAAATATTTTGGAGCTTTTGATTAAAAGCGATTAGTTTTTAACCAATACGCTCCATTTTTAGCCAACTTAGGTGACAATTATGCGACCTTTAAATGAATTTTAAAACCAAGAAGACGAATTTGCAAGCGACAATGATTTTTCAGCCGATAAAAAAAAGCATCTGAAATGGTAATTATTTTTAATAATTTTCAGGAATTACAATTTTTTGGACAATCTGTTTTATATTTTTTTATTTTTATAAATCAGTACAATTTTACACGAATCAGGAGACAAAGAAATTTCGTAGCGCAAACTACCGCCAGCTGGGTATATCGGTAAAAATGGTACTTATATACTAACCAGCAAAATTCTCACCGCTTGTGAGAAACTACCAGGGACGAAGCAAAAGTTGGTGGTGCCCGAAGTCAAATTTCATTTTCTTACATCAGCGTCGAATATTTTTTGAACATAACATCTTTATAATTTATATTATAACTATCTTATTTTTTTTTTAATATTAAAAACACTTAATTTAACGTGAATTGACTGAAAATTCATCAGTCTATATTTGCGTCGAAAGTTCAGTACGCATTTACTCTTTGAGACTTTTATAAGGGCTGGGAGAAGTATAATATGAGTGACATACCTATTCTTAGCTAACGTGACTTAAAATATACCTACAAAAATCAGTTGTAATTGGGGCCTCACAGTCCATTTTGTTATTTATAAATAAATATACTCTTCAAATTTAAATTTTAAAAAGAGAAATCAACTTCAATTCAATTCAATTTTATGTATTTTCGTGAAAATTCATCTTTCTTGGCGGATCATTAATCTTCTTATTTAGTTGGGACTATGTAGTTCTTATTTCGTTCTTATTTAGAATCTCGTATGATTTTACAATATTTCACGGAACTTCAAGGCTTTAAACCATTTGGTTTTGAGTTTCTAAGCGATTTCCACTGATTTTACTGGATTACAAGAGATTTTGAAGATTGAGTGTGATCAGTGTTCCGCAACACTGCTCGTACCCATGTTGCTGATCAATCTCTCTAGGAAACACTCCAAGTAAAGATCCTCATAAGGAGGTCATTTGAGGTTCCCCATTCTGGTCGATTAGTTTGAAACTTGATTGAGATTATATTATTCGTTGTAATAAAAAAAATATCATTTATTTTTCTGAACCTAATATTCATAACGCCTTTATCAATAAAGTTGAATTATGTTTTATCTGTCACACCAAAATCGTGTTTTAGGATTAAAAAATTACTTTTGATGCGTTTCCTAATCATTATTTATTACTAATATTATATTTAAATATTAGCACCATTCAAAATGCGCGCACCGATAGTAACCAAGCAGGGAGTACCAAACGAAAATTAACATTTGAAGCCAAGGAAAGTGTGATATGGGAAAAAGTAAAGAAATGAAGAACGTTACTTTTTTAAGGCCCTACAAGTAGCCTTAATGAATTTAAAAATATTGTCAACAAAAAATCGAGAAATCAAATGTTTATCACAAAAAACTAATAAAATAGCCATAATTCTATTTTGTGGAAAACGAAGCAAGACACGAAAAGAGATAGATTGACCAAAATTACACGGAGAGACCTTTGATATTAGGATTTCTTTAATCGCATATCCATAACTCAAATAAAGTGTACGAATTTAGGGATGATCGAGGTTCGGTTAGAAAAATTCGAATAGTGACTATGAAAACGCAGATCTCTGATTGGAATAAATCGTACGAATTTTAGACTCTTACATAAAAAATTACAGTATTTCTAAGTCACTGTATTAAATTTTATAATGGATTCGAATAAAGAAAATTAGTATAGTGCTTTAAAAGAAGTGAAACAGAATGTTGCATATTTCGTGACGAGCGTCTTGCAATCTTTCTAAACCACTATACGAAAAAGGTGGTCACGTGATGCTGTGTTTCACGCTGACGCATCGAAAAAAGGAAGACGGAGGGAAACGTACGAATGTACACTATTACATGGACTTCATATACTTCTTTTTATTAGAATTTATATATATACTAGGCAGTCTGATAGGTACCTGAAAATTCTAAGAGATGGCATTAGTATTCACTAATGTGAACCATTTCGTCGAGCTTGATCCTTCAAATGACGCCTGTCAAAACTTCAGCCATTTAT
>NC_046665.1:95699570-95717187 GCF_010883055.1 Belonocnema kinseyi
AGAAACAATTGTCGAGAATATAAAGTTCCAGTATATACGGCACTTCCCATTCTCGACAATTTACTCAATTTCCCTAGGAGCATTTAGAGGAGCGATATTAAGTACTGTCTTGCCCAGCCTATCTTTATGGCAAGTTGATGCATTCGTCTTTTGGTCTTATGATCAGCCATTGGTTTTGTTTTACGGTCCGCATCGGCCAAAGCTCTCGCTGCATTATACACACAATAATTGATAGCCCAGAGGTCGGATTCTCCGGAAAAATGTCCACGAAGCTCGTCATCCATTTCAGCCACATCTTTAGGCTTGAGAGAAACCTTGGTGTTGATGTTTCTCCGGGTCGTAAAGCATTGCTCTTCATCTATTGGATGCCTGCCAGCGGTTGTTCTTAGTGTCGCCTCTCTTTCTCTGTTGCCGGCTTGTTCTAGCTGTGGTAGAGTAAGCGTTCCGCTTACATAGCCCCTTTTACGGGGTAGTTCAACATGGTTTCGCAGGCGTTGCTGCGAAAAGTGCGATAGCTCCGGTTGTTTTTCGCACCACATAGCATGCAGCCGTGATATGTAACCGCTTTTTTGGGCCACACTTGCATCGTAGCACTCTAGCAAGTCGTGATTCAGTCGCTCCGCCCACCCAAAAGTTGCGAGATCCCGCCGATCCATTGCATTGAATCCATTTTCATTGGCTCCCCCAGCTCTAGATTGGTCGGCATTGTTGGCCGACCCATTGTCAGGAGCCCTGCGCATTCTGTTGTTTTGAACCACACTTACTTCAACTATGTTTGGTGTTGTCATTGTTGTTCCCACGAGAAGCTAGGGAGAGGGGTTCGTCCATCCTTGTAGAGCCCCGCATGCAAGGATAAGGCTGCGTACTCTAAGAGGTCGCCCGATATCCCAGAGTCACCGTTCTAGACACCTCACCCAGGTGCCATTCAGCTTTCGGCACGGTTTTCACACCTCCGCTTGGGCGTTAGTTCCTTCGGGACCACCCCTGGACAATTGCATATATATATTGAAATTATATTTCGATATTTGTAAATTTTTAAGATGCTGTGAAATTTTGGACACAGTCTATCTACTCTACAATTTCTATCTACTTTGGCACTGTCTCTATGTACTCATCTTTTTCCGTAGTTTGCAAGAGCTTTACGTACTGAATCATCATTAGGAGAATTTTTTTTTATTACTATAAATATCCCCACAAAGAATGCTTGAATCTTGAAAAACAGTTATCTCGAACATGTTTAAAATGCACTCGCTTTTTGAATTTGTATCCAAAATGGCTGGCTAAATAACTTGACCTTTAGTTTAGAACACTCAAAAATATACCAAAGGCCAAGCCAAGCTGTAAACTCTCTCGAAAGTAATCGTGCTAATGAACTAAAAATCTACAGACTAACAGACAGACAGAATAATTTTAAAAAAATATTTTTTTGTCTAAAGCGACTGTTCTGGAGTTTCAGCTTTTTTTATTTTATAAAATATGAAAGTAATTTTTGGCTCATTTGAGAAAGAATCGCCGACATTTATACTATTAATCGGTATATTCTGTAGATATTTTATATTTTGAAAAATATCAGTACAAATGTTAAAAAATATTATTCTTAGAATTATCTCTGGGCGTCTACGCAAATTCTGTATAAAATATTCCCTGACAATTCTAGGTTGTTGCCAGGTATCTATATATTTTCCCAAGGTATAATTTTCCTTAATAATGAGCCACTTAGGTATTAAATATCTCAATGTTCAAAGCAATTCTGATCGTATTATATAATTCTTTTAAAAAAACCTTCCGTTATCCATCTGTAAATGGTTAAATATTAGTTAACTCAGTTTATTAGAAGTAATAAAAAATAGGAATAAATAAAGCATTGTTCGAAAAAGTATATTTTCAAAAATATGTGCCCTATAAAAATTATAAATTATAAATACTTAACTGACATCGAAATTTAAAAAATCGTATTATTGGAAGTTTAAACAACAAATTTTCAAATTAAAATTGGTTTAAACTTTAATTTCAATTTCACTATTTACGAATATTTTTGTACTACAAACAGACGCATCATTGAAGAAATTTGCCGGGGAATCCCAAGTTATGAGCCCAGTGCAGTCGGTCAGTGTTCTCGCAAATCCCGGTTACAGATATTATTAGCGGCACTGATTTTATTACACATTCTTATTTAAGAAAATTAAAATTTTGTACATTTCTTACAACTTATGTTACGTAAAATTCTTACTTTTGACGATATTTTTTACAAAACTTGTTATTGACCATTATCAGTTTATCACACTCACCATTTTCAAACAGTAAATTAGACTTTTTCTAAACGTAAATACTAATATTTGCTCGCTTAAGTTTATAATAATACATAAGGAAATACCATCATCTCTTATTATAGTAGAAATATTTATAACACTACCCCGATTATCCCTAAATTCTTACATTTTATTTTAATTATAAATATAGAATGAATCAAATATTGATATAGAAAATCTCTCCGTGTGTGCACCTAAGAAAGAATAGCATATTTTTAGGAATTACTTTCTTGTAGGATAAGTATTTTTTGTTTTATTTTTTAAAAACAACATTGAAAATAAAAAATTAATGTTGAGTGCAACAATACTAGCGGCAATAATAAGTGTGACAACATTTATTCGACGACAAAAGATTTACAAATTTTTTACGAAAATTTTTTTGATAGAAAGCGTAATTTTTATTTTATCGTAAAAAAGCAAGATGATAAATAAAAAAAAATAATTATAATAACAAGGTAATAAGAATAAGACTGTTTCTATTTATATGCGTATTATAAATTTCAATGATATACATTTATTAAAATGATACATGTTTCAGCGCAGATAAGAATACAATTTAACGCGAAATAAGAAAGAAATACTAAAGTTTTCATGATAAATACAATTTGAACTTTATTTTAAAAAATCTTAATACCTAATACCAGGCAGAGGTACATAAAAAATGTATTATATTTCATGTAAAAGTTGTTGAGAACAATGTAGAAAATTGGACATTGGCGGACTGCCAACAAAATAGCTTAAGTGTTAACCAAAATTTATTAATACCAAAAATACATTGGCAGACTTAAGACCTAAAAGTTTTATTGCCTCATGAGATTCTATTAATTCATTTTGAAATTGCAAGCAAAAACAAAGAAGATGGGAAAAGGAAAAGTTTCTTGAAAGCCAGGCAAAAAAAAAAGAATTTTTTAGAAAAGGGGAAAAGAGCCCAAAAGACTTCACTTTTTTTAAATTTTGCGTGTTATGCCAGAATCAATCAGCTTTAGTTGAAATTTAATTTTCTTTAGATGAAAAATTACATATTTTCATAAAAAGTCGTTTTTTACATTCTCATACTGATAAAAAGGTATTGGTTTTATGTAAAATTTCACTTTGTCGTCAAGGCACAATAACTTTCGAAAGATTAATCAGATTGGATTCGGCTTTGGCCCGCTTTTTTTAGACCTAAAAAGAAAGAGCGAGTTCGTAAACCAGCTATTTGAATGAAAATTCAAAAATTGAACGCATTTTCAAAATAGTTAAGACCATTTTTTTAGAGATAAACAAATTCTATGTACGGGTATTTATGGTATTCGGAAACTCGAACAATTTCCAAAAAAAAAAAAAGCAAACTAAATTGAACATTTTGAGCCAAACAATGCCTGATATGAAAAATGTCCAGAAAAGGAAAACGATAAATTTTGAAAACTCGACAGATTATCTTGACAACTTCTTGAGGTTTGTCGATAAGCTGTAAATTTAAGTTTTGATCATACAAAAAACAATGCAAAATCTAAAATTCCATTTTTCGGTCAAACTATTTATGATAAGATAAAGTGAATTAATTAAAATTGCGCGTCCTGAAAAGATTCACAGATTTGCCATTAATAATTTTTCAATAGTCCATGTAGTTTTTGTTTTAGTCGTAGAAAATAACATCCAGAATAAAAAATTAAATATTTCGAAAAACGACACAAGGTGCGAACTAAAATCATCAAACAGAAGTTTTTTATCCAAAAAAGATGTATAAATTTGTTATAATCATTTTTAGACAGGAGGAGTAGATTTTCTTTCCATCGTAAAAATTGAGATTAAAAAATTTTAAAAAACTTTTTGACAAAATTACACAAGAGACGAACAAAATTAAAAGACAAAAATTGTATAACTAAAAGATATCTACAAGTTTGTAATAAGCTCTGGTTATAAAAATATATTAAATGTAAAAAAATTAACTTTTTATTGAGCAACAATTTTCGCTTAAATTACATCTGCTTTGAATATAAACAAATTAAATTTATGGAAAAAGGACGCAAATTACATTAAAATGTTTATTAATAATTTTTATTTTAATAAAATGCGCATTTTTTAATGATAAAGATAAGGTAATGAAAATACTTTTGTTCCAATACTAATGCAGATGATGAATGGTGATAATACAAATTTATTAAACTGATATACATTTTTCAGGTCAATGAATATTGTACTCATTACAGATTCAAACCCTAACAGGAGTATGGGCAGGTATGATGCCCTCGCCCTTGCTGATTCTATTGACGCAGTTATAGGTAGGGGCAGGAAAATTTTTAGGAATGGTCTTAATCAGGTAGAGATTTTCTGTGACAATCCGAGAAATGTCAATCATCTGCTTGACTCTCCAGTCCTTCAATTGGAGGTCACAGGCTCTTTATTCCTATACCTTTGATAAGGAAAAAGGCCCGTATAAAGAGACATTGCTACCGCTTGTTCTGCGTAAAATATTTATAACCATGTTGACCCATCCATTAAGGAAGCTGTTTTAGCGGTTAGGCGTAGAACTAACCATGATGGTTCCCCTTCTGACATCATAAAATTCTCCTTTTTAGTCGGAAGAGTTCCCCATAGCACCCTTTTCTCTGCCTTCTTCTTTGCTATCACTCCCATCATTCCTCCTCCACGCAGATTCAGCGTTTCAGGAATTTTGCTGACCAGTGTAGAGCTATCAGACCGGTCTGTGAGTTCTGTGGAGAATTTTATAAAAAAAATGAGTGCCCTAACAAACTCAGTGACGCCCGATGCGCCAACTATAGAGGCTCGCACCTGACATTGTCAAGGGCGTATCCGTTCTACCAGTATGCATTTGAAATTATGGGATTCAGGTACTGGAACGACTGTGGTTTCGATCCTGCTGAAAAGGCTCTTCAGTCCCTGGGTATTCTTAAATCTCGGTTGTTCATTTCGTCCTGGCTGGACCTCCTTTTACTTCAGTTTCAAAGGCCCCCGCCTGCAAATGATTTTCTGTAAACTTTTCTGTAAATTTTCTGTAAATAGTACACAAAAATAGTTCATAATTTCTCCGGTGTAGAAAAGATTGTGGACAACTTCATTGCTGTGTCTCGCTTGCTCCTAGTTTTCTATACCCTGGTTGTTGGTAGCTAATTATTATTATTCTTTAAGTGTTTTTTGTTGTTTTTTACTTACTTTTACTTAGTCTTAGTTTTTTCGTTTTAAGTTCCGTTTTTTACTTGATGTTTGTTTACCTGAGCAAGTACTTTTCAGCCTTTCTAAACAATGATTACGATGACAAACAAAAAGTCCTACTTTTTAGTTCATTGGATCTACGCGGTTATTGCTTTAGTTAAAGTGGTGCGATTGGGATCGTGGTCTACACCTTTCTTGAATCTGTAGCTGTTTTTTCAGTTTATTCCTCTCCGCTTGTAACCTCAGGCTATGGTCCTTGGTATGATCTCATTGGCTGTGCCGATAACAGTGATGCTATCCTTCTACGCGCAGATTTCAATTCTTGTTTCCCTGTGTGGGGTTCTGTGTGGGAAAATGAAGGTGACAGATAACTGTGCCATGCTGTCTCTGATCGGGATTTGATTCCACTGAATGACTCCCTTCCAACATTTCTCTCCTTGTCTGCCAGATCTGGTACGAATTTAGACTTGACCTTTGTCTTTTGTGCTCTTGCCACTCGAATTCGGTCGCGGTTTCTGAGGACACCTTACCTCTGATCATGTTTCGGTAGTGGGTGTTTCGGGAGCAACTCCATCGACATCCTGTTCCTCTTCCAATCATTTTAATTTCAAGAACTGTTGTAAGCCCCGCAACTATCTATGACCGGCTCGTAAATACGGCGTTTGGTATTTGGGTTGATTGTGGGGCATATCGATCGAATTTCTGTAAAGGTAGTCGTAGGTCCCAACCGCTTTTAATCTACTTAATCAGAATAATTGTTCTTTTGGCCAGTTCTGTGATTTTATCAATCCTTTCAGTAGTTTTATTTGAAGTTGGCGAACTGTGCGGTCTTTGGCTTCTTCTTTTATTCGTAAGATGTAAGGATGTTATGTTGGTTCTATCTCTTCTTGTGGAAGCTATTGAAGCTTTAATCCCGTGGATCTGCATGTTCGGCCTCTCAGTTTCCTTCTTGAAGTTTCAGATGTGTGTTTTCACTTGATTTTGGGTGGTTTTAGAGGACAGTGATGTACTTGAGGTTTTTGTTGAACATGCGCCTGATCTCTGTTCCTCACATTGTTCATTGCTCGGAACGCTCTTAGAGCCATTAGCGTACATGTTCTTTCTGGAGTCTCTTGGGGTACGGATGCCGCGATCTTGGGTATTGTTTAAAGAAATTTGTTTAGAGCTTGTCTTGATTAACGTGTTCTCCTCTTTGGCTTGCGAGTGTGTCAGCTCTAAGTATTGATCCCGAAAGCACTGATCCCAAAACTTTAATTAATTGCTGAAAAATGTAACAAAAAAGGCTCCATAAGATTATAGCTTGAACCCCCAAAGTTCGTATCAGGCTAATAAGGCTAGAAAAGGGCGTGTTTTCCGAATATGAAGAAACAACGCTGAACCAGCTGATGGAAGTTTACTTCTGACAAAAAAAAAAGACAGCGAAGTATAGACTTTAATTAGGCACTGCCAGGAGAACAAGATTTCTCTGCTGTTGGGTTGTGATGCAAACTCTCACCACACGGTGTGGGGTATCAGAAACATTAATGTCAGAGAAAGAGATTTACATAATGTGTTCAGGAGGGTAGGAAATGTATTTTCTTTTAACACGATTTGAGGGGTGTTGATGAGTTACGGCAGACCCCTCAGACCCACATACTTTGATGATCGCTGGAAGAAGTTACTTCAAACGGTCGTGATTGACTGCATCTCTGGTGATCTTATACGGGCATTAGCCGATCCTCTGGAGACGTTCGACAGGTTGGTCTCTGTGTTGTTTCCGGTCTTTGTTGGGATATTAAAGGACGACTTGGTACATTTAGGCTCTGATAGCGTTGGCTATGCCTTCAGTGTTCCTGAGATGGACTACAGTTTTAGGGTTCCCTTGCTGGAGGGCTCCTCTTTCGAATCTGCGGAGCTCTATGCGATTTTGTCTGCACTAAAGTATTTTCTGAACATGAATATCTCTCCTTGTGTCATTTTTTCGGACTTCTTGTCGGCGATTAATTCCATTGTAAACCGCTTTTTGGATCCCTGGGGTCCAGAGCTGGCCCATAA
Source organism: Belonocnema kinseyi (assembly GCF_010883055.1). Taxonomy (NCBI): domain Eukaryota; kingdom Metazoa; phylum Arthropoda; class Insecta; order Hymenoptera; family Cynipidae; genus Belonocnema; species Belonocnema kinseyi. The sequence continues at coordinate 95,707,070 of NC_046665.1, forward strand.
GATTGGGTACTCACTCTTCCGGGAGTTCTCTCGCAGTCTGAGAGTTAGCTTGTGTTAGAGTCCGGCTCATGCTGGCATTGTTGATAACGAGCGTGCTGATGGATTGACTAAGGCTGCGTCCTCTTTGAATTTCAGAATTAGGTCCTGCTTACATATTTGTGATGTGTTGGGTTCTATAAAGGGTGACTTGGAATTCTGGAATAGTTAGCTTTGACCTAATTGTGAGAACTCTTACAAGCCGAGGCAGTACTTTGAGCAAGTAGGGTACAAATCTAGAAGGCCATGGTTCTTAGGCTTCGGTTGTTCTAGACATTTCAATAACTAAGTAACTGGGCTTAGATCCTCCCATCTATTTACAGGCTCCCGTTTCTATTGAATGGATTGGAATCTCCCTGTCGACTGCGATTGCGGAGCGGAGCTGAGAGACCTGCCTCACCTTCTCTTTGATCGCCCTCAACTTTCTAAAGGTCGCCCTTATCATTTTGATTTTCTTGTTAGTAGGTTCCCGGGTACGCCCCCTGAAGAGGTTGACATTGATGATCTCTTGTTTGTACCGGATGGTGTAGTATCAAGCGAGTTGGGTTTTTTTTTCATGAAGGATAATGCTATTCCGTAAATTTTCTTTTTTTATCTGCTTTTGGATACATTAGCCCGTGAAAGATTCTTTCGCTTGGTACTTTTCTTTCCTTCTAATAAATTTCTTCCCCTTCCTAGTGCACATGCTTTCGCCTCCCTGGTTTTCATACCGTTCTGTTCTTAATGCAAATTTCTACTATTAAAGCAAAAGTATGTTTATTGTCTTGTTTTCATAATTAATAAAAAGTGCTAACACTATTAAAAAGAATTGTCATTAAATATTCTATTGCGACTTGTGTCGTTTTTCTATAAATTAATTTTGTTAATTTTCATTGTTATTTTCACCATTCAAACTGAAAATACGCATATTAGCATAAAATAATTTGAGCAAAATGTTCTCTTAGAAGTAATATTATTGTATCTTTTTTACTTTTTTTCAAAAAGTTAGATTTTTAATTCTTAATATATTTTTTTAATTAGATTTTACAATAGATTTTTAGATATTTTTGGACTTCAACAACTTTTTTCTTTTCAATTTTGATCCATTTTGGTTAAAAATGTTTGCCTATTAATTTTTACATTCTCATTCCTGAGAATGTAATGTAATCGTCTAAATTTTCGATCACCGGTTTTTAAAGGAGCTTTACGTTTCGGCCAAATGAAGGCTCAGTTCGTTAATCAGATATTTCGGATCAAAATTAAAAAACTGGGATTATTTTCAAATATATTTCTAAACTATTCTAGCCAATTTTTTAAATTAGCTCAAAATTAAAAAAATGATTGCATTTTGAAAATTTTCAAATTTTTTTCCCTAATATTATAAAAAAATTTTGTCAAAGTTTCTTATAAATGGGTAAAAGACTTGCAAATTATCCACATAAAATTTCTAATTTTGATGAAAATTAGAAAAGTTATATACTTTTAAAAATTTGGAAAATTTTCAAAAAATAGAAAAACTAATTTTTTTCATAGATCCAAAAATTTCATTAAAAATTTTCACTAGATACTAAATATATTTCAAAAATATTCTAGCCGAATTTTTTGATTAGTCCAAAATTTAAAAAATTAGAGCCTGCATAACCTAACTGTTAAGCGCGAAGCGCGATTATCGCAATGAGAATGTAATCGTCAAGGCCGTAGGTACTTTGATAACCTTCTTTAATGACAAATCAAAAAAAAAAGTATTCAGCTTTACTTAAGAATAGGGAAAATGATTAAATAACCACAGCAGGGCCCTATTAGGATCAGGAAAAATAAAATGTGAACATTATTTTGCAATATCAGAATTAGCGGTAACAGACCAAGGTACACACAAAAAAAATTGTTACAGACATTTGAAAAAATTATTTTGTAACATAGAATGTAGAAAATTTCGCTATGTGGTCTCTGTACAAATTTGGAGGGTAATGCAAAGACCGAGCGCGGAGCGCGAGGTAAATACATTACCGAACGCGGAGCGCGAGGTACATATATTATCGAACATGAAGCGCGAGAACCAACAGTCGCGCGCCCTAGGCGCTCTCGAACTAGCATTTTTTTACAGCTTGTGTCGTTTATCATTAAAAATTTTTATTTTATTTTTAATGTTGCTTGTTACGAATAAATAGAAACTACGTGCCCTATGAAAAAGTCATAATCACAATTAAAAAAAATTTTTTTGAGTGCACAATTTTTATTGATTCATTCTTTTCTTATCTTGCATAGTATGGCAGCAGAAATAAATGTATGATTTTTAATTATTTTTTGTGCGTTTAAAGTTTTAATTTTCTATTTTTGAAAAAAATTAACAAATTGTTACAAAAATCTTGTAGTGCTTTCAAAAAGCAGCGTTTTTTTCTTTGTTGGACTTTTTTCATACCGTGCGTAACCACAATTTCTTTGAGATTCCTTCTAATATGAATAGCCTCTCATAAAAAATTTTAATATTAAACAAAGATTGTTTTTAATGATTTTGAAAATGTTCCTAATTCTTAAATTTTTATCTAAAATAGCTGGTTAACGAAATCGATCTTTTCGTTTTGGTCCCTGAAGGGGTAAACGAAGGCACAATCTAATCGGTTTTGTCTTTTTAATTTATCAAGTTTACAGATGGCAATGACAGAAAGACACTTTCATTAGACCGGGGTTTTCAGATTCAGAGGGTTCAAATGTGTGAAGTATTAATCTTAAAAGAATGAGAATTACGTCGCAATTCTACTTGAAAAGGTTGTTAAGAAATTGATCTGATCTCCTCGTAGGTTACTGGTCAAGAGCAGCAGACTGGCAGTGCGTAAGATCTTGGTTCAGAATTCCAGCGGAGCTTGAGAGCCATTTTTACAATTTAGAAATAAACATAAATATTTTAAAAATATTAATTCTAGACCGGTAGACAAAATACAAATAATATCAAATTATTTTGTACATAATTACATACATTATTAAGAAATTGTAGATACTTTAAAAACGGGGATCTAAAAGGTAAGTTTTGTTAAAATTATTTTAAAGAACTTCAAGTTCAGAAAATAAATATCTGAAAGTGAAAAACGTGAACTATTTTAGCATACAAAAATAAGCCATTCTATGTCTTTGGTAATCTTCTTACAATTTCTATTTTAATTGGTTCAATTGGATGGGATACGACTTCCATTCTTTGCCTAATGTTTTCGATTGGTTGGACGTGTTTCTTTTTTAAAACGTATTCAAGAAGTATTCTGGCTACAAGTGTCTTCATCTCCATCATGCCATATAGATGACCTGAAAACAAAGATAAAAGAATTTTGTAGGAGTAAAATATTAGCCTGATTTAAAAAGTCATGTTGTCTGCCTAACTTAAATCAAATATAAACCTAAACAGTTTCTTGGTCCTCCACTAAAGGGCAAAAAACAGTATGCATCGCGCTTCGCGACTTCTTCAGGAAGAAATCTATCAGGATCAAATTTGAGTGGATCAGGCCAGTATTTTTCATCCCGATGAACCTTTGCTATAGCGAGGTAAGTCGTGCAACCTTTCGGCAATATGTATCCTCCTAAAAATAAAATTGTTCGTGCAATAAACAATTATACAATATTTTAGGAAAAGACTCTAACAAATGAAACGATAACCAACCGACTTCAAGATCCTCTTCTACTTTTCGTAAAAGAAATCCTATGGGAGGAAACAGTCTCAATGATTCTTGAATCACTCTTTCTGTGTATCTCATTTCTTTTAAGTCATCACTTGCAAACAAAATATTTTCTGGAATTACTTCACCGTAAATATGCTTCAACTCCTGATATACTTTTTCCTAAAAACAATCAGCCATCAGTTATTATTTATGTTTCTTAAATTGTCGATTGTTCTAATTTTTGAAATTCTTATTTTTTCTAAGATTTTAATTACGATATCGATGCAGGTTTTATTAGGCTTCATAAATACACTCTTGAAATACATTAAAAGTTTTATGTAATTTATTGAATGCACTTTTTATGCGTAAAAATGTCAGTCAAAGTCAACTACTCAAAAAGTAGGTAGGTCCGCGCTGTTGTAAAAATCTCAAGAATGAGCGGACTCAAACAAAAAAATTCAACTAGTTTAGATTCAGTATGTCTTAAGCACGAAGTAGTATAAAAGACCCCACTCCCGCGAAAACTTGTACGCGTGAATTTGGATTAAGTAAGTTTGCATCGCTTGTAGCTCCTCTTGCGGAATAATGCGAAACCGACAAAACCGAGAGAAAAAATGCGAAAAAAAAAATTTGAAAACAAAAAGCTCAAATTTCCACAAATAACGATTTTTTCTGAACAGGTTTAATAACAAATAAATTAAAATAAACAAGGCTTATCTGCTTTTATAAAAAATGAGGTTTTTTGCTGAAAATTTGTGTATCCGGCTCGAAAACCTAACATTCACATCAAATTTATGTTCCAGGTTGAAAGTTGAATTTCTTGTTAACAAATTTACTTTCTCAGCTAAAAGTTTGTTGATTTCAATGGAAATTCGTTTCTTTGGTTGAAAGCCTGAACTATTTTGTCGATAATGCGTTTATTTGATGTTTAAATAATAACTTCCCTTTTTTGAAATCACGGGATCTATATTTGGTGGGAAGGCTTACGGATCTCATCGAAATATAGATCTGGAATTGATAAACAAGAAAGAATCCATCGCGATGAGTAGCTGCTCTGGGGACTTGACGGACTCTGATCGGTGGCATATAGGTAAACTAAAAAGCGATCCTTCTAGGGAGTGATAGAAAATTCTCCTGGAATATCCATAGCGCAAGTTTCTATGCTCCCTAACGATGACGTGGTCGCTTTATCTAGGAATGAATGGCACCAGGGTTAGCAAATACGTCTGGAGGTACCAAAATTAGCATTTCAATAACCGAGATGAGAATCCCCATGATACAGATAACTTGGCAATACAGCAAAGACGCCTTCGTGGTGCTAGCCAGACGCATGTCAATGGACCAAAAAGGGATCGCCCTGATCGAAGAACTTTAATTATATAGGGAAATAGATAATTGGCTTGTTAGGATGTGTCACTATACGTGAGGGGCGCACGAAAAAACACCAAAAACATATGGTCTTGGAGCTTAAGCTCTGCTCCAGGGTTTGCACCGTTATTAAGTTGAGACTCTTTAGTAGTAGTAGCACAAAAAGAATAAAGGTGCTTATCTCCTCGGTTTATTTTTCAGAACACGCTGGGAAACCACCACCTCCCACGAAGTATAGACTTTAATTAGGCACTGACATTTATCTAATTTCAGCTAACTCTGGGAAAACTAACGGTTTCAAAAATCAGAAACCCTAGAAATATACTTTGGGACTTCCATAAGTTGGAACTTAAAGGGAGGCTTGAGGCATTGCCCACAAAACTATGGTTACATTGATGGGTCGGAGCACACCACGGATTTTTGTTAGAACGCTCTGACTACATCTTATGAAATCAATTGCCCTACAAAAACAATTAAGTCTAGAAAAGGAGTAGATTTTTTAAATACTCACCTGGAGAATCTCCGTAAAAAGACACGGGCGTTATGCAACAGGACGAATAGAACTAAATTCCCTTCAGCCTGAGACATATACAAGACGGCCCAGTTTTAATACAATTAAAATGTAAGATTGTATAAACAGGAAGACTGGAAATGCTTCTGCGAAAGAATAAAATATGTTTTGAAAACAGCAAGGCTCCACAAGATTATAGCTTGAACCCCCAAAGTTCATATCAGGCTAATAAGGCTAGAAAAGGGCATGTTTTCCGAATATGAAGAAACAACGCTGAACCAGCTGATGGAAGTTTACTTCTGACAAAATTGTTGAAAACGAGCATTGCTCTAAAACCCGTGCTATTTCCAAGAAAGAACGGTAAGAGTGCCTTTCATGGCCTTCATGGGCGGGAACAAAATTAGTATACTTTGGCAAGTCTTTCGATATAGAGAATGTCTGCAGTAATACTCCCCTAAAAGTCATCTGTCGAGAGGCTTCAAGGTGCATCGAGTCAAAACAGTTAGTAAGATGAATAGGAAGCTTACTATGTGGAAGGAGGCTTAAAACTAAATTTTAGGTAGAGGTGTGGTAGCTCAGAGCTTTTGGTAAGCCCGGGAAATACCATTATGATCATTTTCAAGAGAAAGTACAAATGGCGAATGTTGACACTCCTATATTTTTTTGTGGGAGGCTGAAGTTTTCAGATTTGGTTAAATATCTAAGAATAATCCTAGAAAGAAAACTGAATTAGCTTAAGTACCTAGAGATCCTATGCAGGAGATTTGTCATGACTTTTGCGATGTGCAGAAGAGCTTTGGTATTGATGTGAGCTTTTGAGCCTACAATGATTGCATGCCTCTACTCCGCTGTCCTTAAACTGAAGCTCTTGCATGTGGCCGTAGTCTGTTAGCCACCAGTGGAATTAGCAATGATGCAGGGTAGGCTACAACGAATAAAAACGCTAGCGTTTAGAAATTTGACGGAAGCAATGAGGACTACGCCCACAACGACGGTAGGGTTCATGCTCTGTGAAAAACACTTTTACGTTTAGACAGATACAAGAGCTCCAAGCGCGATGGGCCAGGTTGCAAAAGCAAATATTTGGACTCCGGGGACTATGCACCCTAGGCTCCCGAGTTATAATAGCACTCTCCCGCCGCTAGAGATAAGGCAAGATAAAATAAGAAAACACTCAAACTTTACAAAGGCTTTCCGCATCTGCATTCGAAGCAGGGAAATGTGGAAGGAAAAAAATAACCCGCTGTTCCAGGGGGAAATCTGGTATACAGATTGTTCTAGGGGCCAAGAAGGGTCAGGAGCAGGAATCTACGACAGCCTTAAATCAACAGGCGTTGGGGTCCAGCTTGGCAGACATGACACTGTCTTTCAGGCGAATGTCCTGGCCGTAATTCGTTATGCTAAAACACTATGAGAATAAAATCGTTGCTGGCACGATATTTTCGGACAGCCAAGCGATACTAACTGCTATAAGGGAACCAGGCATAACGTTATAATGGGTCTAGGAATGCAAAATCGCAACAAGAAAGCGAACCGACAAGCGAAATCCATCCTGGGCGATACGTACAGAATATACAGAGCCAGGGAAATCCTTAGTTTGCCAAAGAAAGGCGTAAGGACAGTGGTTAATATGATCACTAGATATAACCACATAAACCATAATATACACAAAATGGGGCATAACCACACAACAAAGTTCAGAAAATACGGCAGGGATAATGAAACATCCCTACATGCATTATTCCAGTCCCAAACATTAGCTAAGCTTAGGCAGCTAAGCCTTGGGGCCCATTCCGTAGAGCTTAAGGAAATTGCAACGCGAACGGTGATGGACATACTAATCTTCATCAATAGGTCTGGGGTCAACTACTGATAGCGAATAATTCAGGGTGTAGCACAATAGGCTTAATAGCTGCAGCACCAAGGAAACTCCACCGAGCCCCCCCCCCATCTTAAAAAATAACTCATAATTTTATTGGATTTTTCTTTGAAAATTTATATTTTCAAATTTAAGATGTGAAAACCAAGATTGAAACCCAAGATGAATTTCTTTATTTATTTACATATTTAATTTAAGTCAAGATGTAAATGAAGGATTCGTTAAAAGTAGCATTCTTCAATATTGAATTGCATACGAATATGTCCGCGAAATATTTCTCAAAGGAGTTAAAAAAGATATTAGAAGCTTATGGTGCAACCTAGATGCGCGCCTCTTTCTGTCAGACTGGTATAAGCAGGGAGAGCGCTTAGCAAGCTCAAGCGGGCCGGTACACTCTCGTGTTTTGAGAAGAAATATCGTGCAAAGATTTAGGTTAAAAATTATTATTTTTATTTCAAAAATGAAACTATTTTGTAGAAAGCTTATGCATTTTTTAATTCAAAAATGCCACTTATTGGCAGAAAATTTAACAGTTTGGCGACTGATGCTATCTTTAGCGTAGAAATGTAAAACTTTGAATTAAATTGTCCTTTATAGAATAACAACTCTTTCTTAATTGTAATTTCAATTCTTGTTGAAATTCGTCTTTTTAACTTAAAAATTCTTCTCTTTTGACATAAATTTTCATGTTTTTGTTTAAAAATAAAATTGTTTGATTCAAAATAAATTTTTTAGTATTAGAATTCTACTGTTTAATTGAGAATTCATCTTTTTTGTTTAATTTAATTTTCTTCAATTAAAAACTAAAGTCTGCTTTACCTTCAAATGTCAACTCTTACTATTCTTGCGAAAAATTGCTCTTTTTTGGTTAAAGATTCTAATACTTACTTGCAAGTTAAACTACGTTGTTGAAAATTTCTTTTCTCATTTGATGATTTTTCATGTTAGTTAAAAATTGGTCTTTTATTTTAAAAATGTAACTATTTCGTAATTTATAAAAAAAATTTATCTTTTTTGTTGAAAGGTTTAATTAATAATTACAAATTCATATACTTTTTTGTAATTCTGCTGCTGGGATGAATCCAACTGTTTCTGATTCAAAATAAAAATTTGGTACAAAATTTATGTATATCTTAAAAACTAGTACTTTAGGTAACAAACGAATTACCTTGATTGAAAACTGAACTCATTAGATAAAAATTGATGCCGATTGTTGATAGTTTATTTTTGTTAGTAGAAGATAAATACTCTTGATTGAAAATCTAAAGCTTTCTAAAATTAACTTCAATTGTTATTTTATATTTTATAAATAATTAATCTTTTTTATAAAAATCTTGCATTTTTAAAATAATACAATTTTTTTAAATATTACAATTAATTTATTTTGAGAATGCATCTTTTTTTGAGAAAGCTCAGGCATATTTTTAAGATAAAATATAGTCACTAAAATTGTGTAAGTCGGGGTGGGGGCAAAACTTACAGTTCTTCACAAAAGAGGGGTTCTTTGCCTTATGCAATTGCATGACTTTCAAACTTCAGTATAGTGGCATTTATGATGATGACACTTATTAAAATAAAAATTGGTTTATTTCGCAAGAATTTCTGTTTAAAATTAATTGTCTTACCTGTACGTCAGGGTAGGATGCCAACATCAATAGTACATACTGAAGACTGGCTGACACTGTATCATATGCCTATATTTTACAAAAATTATTAATGGTATTAAAGAAATATTTTTTGTTTAATTTTTAAATTAAAAGGTTCATTAAGTTGCAAATCCGTATACTCACCGCTACTACCATAAAGTTCACCTCATCACAAATTTGTTGATCAGACAATTTCTGTTTATCTTGTAGGTTTAAGAGTATATCTAAGAACCCTTTTCTTTTATTCTCAATTTCATCTGAAAAAAATACCCCATAAATCACATAAATCGACGCCTCCATTCCATACTGTTCAACGTCGCGTTTAGGCGGAGTACAGATGCACGTAATATACAAGAGCATAGGACCTAGAGCTATACAGCCTCCATACGCAACGCAAATCTGTACATCGCCTAAATGTAAAGGAGAGCTGCATGTCATAAACGCGTCCATAATATTATTAAAAACTCATATACCTTTATGTATTTTTATCATATAATTTTATTTTTACCATTTTTAAGTTCATCATGTTTTTCCAATTCATTTTTTTTCTTTGCAATTATCTGAAAAAGATGGATAAGGAATATATTTCGATGCGAAATTAGTTCAATTCGTTTACAAATTTACTAATATTATGTTGTTCATTGCTTACAGAATGTGATATGCTGTGCATTACTTCAATGCATCTGTATACATCCTTTGCCATTTTTGTTAAATTGAAAATTTTATCAGGATGCAATAAAGGAGTGAAACCTCGTTTCGTTATCAATTTGAAGGCTCTGTTAATAATTCAATACAATACAATAATAGGATTAAGATCTTGTAACGCTTACCTTAGGGGCCGTCTTCAAATAACGCTACAAATTTTCGAACCCCCTCCCCTCTAAATGTAATGTAACCTTTGTCTAAACATGCATTTTAAGCCATTCTAAGCTAGCGTGTTTATGAATCGAGACCAAAAAAGCGAGATTAAGAAAAATCACACAACTCCGAGAAAGATAATATGGAACTTTACAATCTCAAAGTTAGTTAAGACCTAAACGTCGGGGGGGGGGGGG
>NC_046665.1:95717200-95719205 GCF_010883055.1 Belonocnema kinseyi
GCTGAGAAGTACACCACATGTAGTAATGACCTCAAGACCTCAGCGATGCAAAACCTAAATAGGTAGGAATTCGCGGTTCGTAAGGTGGAAGTACCAGCGAGAATTCGACTAAGGCGAGGATATTGAGTGGCTCTCAACTTTTAAAACTGTCCACTTACCCCAGACGTTAGCTACCGTGCCAAAGGCTGAATGTGACTAGGCTATTCGGAGATGCAAAACGGTATCCTGGGATACCGGGAAACCTCGCAGTGTAGATTTCCTTATCCCTACAGGTGCGGATCTATAGAGACTGATACTTTAGTTCTCTATCTTCTGATGAGAGCCAAAGGAATACCGATTATAAATAACAAAAGACTAATACATAGAGAATAGTCTTCAATGAACCGAATCTTTATAACTTCGAATCAACAAGGGGCTTGTACACTTTTTGGCACCTCGGGTGGTACCGCGGAAATAGGTCTTCAATCAGTCACACAAGCTGAGCTAAAGCCACTGAGGATGATGGGACCAAAAAAGTCCCTAACAAATAAAATACAGCAGTGCCGCCAGGAGGGGGTTTCATCGCCAGCAACTTCCGTTGTAAAGCAAAATAACCCCTTAACCGGAGACCCCACCAGAACCTATTCTGAAGGCAGCACTTGTATTCAAGAAGGGGGGGAGGGTACGAAATTTTTCCAGCTGGGAGCATGACAGAAACGACAAGTGAAATTATTGAATGACTTTTGCAGATACACTAGCCGTCTTCCGAACCTGGATGACAGACGGAGGGAATGACTGTCATGACAGTATGTTCCAGGTGTTGATTCAAGAATATTTAGATTCTCTGGTGGGACAAATGCATAACATCGTTAGGGCGAGCATTGCTATGGAATATCACGCTATGTCATAGCAGCAGCAACATTGAAGTTCATCTGCCTAATTCAATAATGAACGTATTGTTGCCTATGTACAATAACAATAATATTAATATATATTTGTAATATATAATATTAATAATAATGATAATATCTATTTGTGTTCTAACAAATATGTTCCGGTATTGGTGTCGCGGTAGGGCTTGAGCGTTCCTCTTATGACTTTGACGACTATGTCGGCGGTATCACTGCTATAGACAGGGTTTGCTATGACAGATTATCTGATCATGAAGAGAAGAGGGACTAAGAGGTACACCAAAACTCATGAATTAAATATGAAGAGTTTATTAAAGATTTTGAAACACTTGTCCCTTCCCGGGACCAGTCGGGGCACCCCTGGAGCCACAACTAAGGGGCCACAGCATGCAGGACGTTGGCGATGGTGAACTTCGAGATGGGCAGGCAGGTTTCACTAATTAACAGCTGTCCAGCAAAAACATCTGCGACAAACGGTAAGCATTGGAACATCAACTGCAACTACTAAAGATGATTTGCCTAGCATTAGCTATTTGCAACCACCTCGAAAGAAATACCGTGGGAAAGAATCAAGTGCGATGCTACAATGCAAGAGGAATTGGTGCGTCTCTATTACGAAATTGCGATAATTTGGAACAAAAATGAAAAAAGGATACAATTTAAGAACAAAATTTGCTGCAAAGTATCTTAATATACAAAAAGTCGCACTAAAAGATCTTATCGCTAAGGTGAAGGACATCAGGACTAATCTACACGTCACATTAGATCAAGCAATGGAGATCATGCATACGGCCAAGTAGGGGCAATTGATGTTCTTCCATAACCTATTAATGATGTAACACCACCACATCCTCCAGAAGAGGATGGGCTTATACAACCAGAGGTAGAAACAGAGGTTCAGCAACCGAAAAAGCGACGAAAATAGACATACCATATTAACAGAGATGTAATGCGCCTAAATTTTTTGCCAGAGACTCTTTTTACTTAAATACCCAGAGTAAGCCACAAAAATAAATACGAGGGTGGATTGATAAGTTTCCGGCCTGACCAAGAGATGGCGCCACTAGGCCTACCTTGAAGTGGCGTTCTATAGTACCATCCTTAGATAGCTTGTA
>NC_046665.1:95719305-95724403 GCF_010883055.1 Belonocnema kinseyi
GTATCAGCCTTTGAGGAGATTATGTTGAGAAATAAAAAAAAAAAATTCTTAAAAACGTTGTTTTTCTTGGTCAGGCCGGAAACTTATCAATCCACCCTCGTAAGCATAATCTGGCAGATCAAAAATGCTCATTATCTGTAGACAGATTGCTTTCGGCTGCTGAAATAGCTGCAATAAAAATCGAAGTAGAACAGTAACTCCCTGTTGTTGAATTACCATTGAAAAATCTGGACAACGAAGACTTGATTCAAGCTAAAGGCATAGGTTCTAGGTTTAATGAACATAATGCACCGTTAGAGGTGCAAACTCTTGTATATTGTGCTGCTGTGGCAACCGTTACGACTTTGGGCCGCAGAACGAGGCCTGCAAATGCAGTTGTTGTCCGAGAAAGGGATGGAGATCGACCATGGAAAATCAGGTTGAATATGTATTTCAGCAAAGAAGGTAAAATTAGGTGGATTAACTCAATATGAAAAAAGAAATAGAACCATAAAGCTAATAGACCATGTTACTAAAATCATCCACACTCGGCACATCGAGACATTAAGACCAGCAATATTGGACGAGATTATCGACTCTTACGAACAGAGACTTGATGTTCTTAATGTCGGACAACGCAGGTACAAGAAAATTAGTGCACATAGGCAAAAAATTGAAATTTCCAGACAAATAAAAAAAGGTTCTATCGTGAATTAAGTGAAAATCAAAATAACCAGCAAGGCACTAAAGTCCCTTGATTGAAAGATATGACCGTGTTGCGTGTTTGAAGAAAAATGAACAGATGCAAGTTGGACTCTGCGTGTTTCAAACTGAAGAAAGCAAGGGTAAGCAATAGCCCTGAAATTCAGCTAACAAACTTCTCAGCTGCAGATGTTTCAGCGATCTTGAAAGGGCAAGTAAATCGAAAGTTATAGTTCCGGACATGGTGCACAACTTCTAGTACAAGTACCTGACGAGTGTGCATCTTGCTTTGGCAACTTGTTTTAAAAAGATGATTGAAGACCCAGATCTGATACCAGGCTTTATGCTCCAGGGTACTACGTATATATTACCTGATAAACTAGAGGCTCCAAATCCATCCTAATTTCGACCAATAGCCTGTCTGCCAAAAATTTATAAATGTTTTTGAGCTATCATTGCCGATAAGGTATATTTCTATTGCGACGACAATGACATCCTTTACAGAAGAACAAAAAAAATGTTGTAAGAACTCGCGGGACTGTATAGATCTAGTGACTATAGACGCTTTTGTTATTACACAAGCTCGTGAGCACCAAAGGAACTTACACATGGTATAAAATATCTTCAAGCAAGCGTTTCCTACCGTACTGCATGACTATTTGCTTGAATTCTAAAAACTTTTAAAAACTGCCCAATGCGAGAAAATCTGTGATGAGGTTCTGGACTGCAAGAATAAATTATTTTGATCATGGACAACCAAGGATAACTATACCAATACCCTTTACAACGGGTGCATTTCAAGGAAACTCCTTCAGTGCACTATGGTTCTGTTTAGCGTTAACCCCATTGAGCAAAACACTGAGCAGCATGTCGAGAAACTGCAGCAAGTGATCGATGTCACAAATGAGTTTTCCAATGATATCCACATGGTGTTCGAAATAAACAAATGCAGAACAGTGCATTTAGTTAAAGGGGAATTAGGGTCCACAGAATTAGAGAACGAGTTCGAAAATTTCATCAAGAAAATGACTGCAGGCGAATCATTTAAATATCTGAATATTCTTAAATCTAAGGATATTAAGCATACGATAGTAAAGACAAGCCTGACGACTTCCTTTACTATGAGGCTTAGATTGATTTTGAAGAGTTTCCTTAATTCGGCAAACAAACTCAGCGCATTCAACACATATGCCACCCCTTTTCTCACGTACTCTTTCGGTCTCGTCAAGTAGTCCAACACCGACCTTTAAGAGTAGTTGAACAGCATGATATGTAGGGGGCGGGGATATTGTAGATATCAAAGGATTATTTGAGTCGCAAGTTATACAGTTGCGAGACTATTTTGACAGCAAACGAAATGTTGCGCCTTACAGCACAATCTGCAAAGGGTATTTCAACTACATGCCCTTGAATTTGTCCTCAGGTAGGGCCTCGATATTCAGGGCAGAAACTATAGAGGAATTAGAAATACAATGGGGGCAGAAAGCTATTCACGGCGAGCACCCCAAAATGTTTAGGTAAGCATGAAGTGGATAGGGGGGCATCTAGTATATAGCTAAGATCCAGAGGCAAAACGATTGGCCATTGCGATACAGGACAAGGTTGTTAGCACCAGGGATTATCGCAAACACCTGTTACATCAAGACGTGGTTGACTGGTCTAGATTATTTTTAGATACCAACGAATCCATAGAGCACATTATTGATGGCTGTCGCGTAATGGCTCAGAGAGAATATACGCACATACATAATAATAAGGCGGGCATTATACATCAATAACTTGCCCTAAACCTAGGACTCTTAAAAGAATGGAGGTCTTTCTATAGACACATTGCAATGCTCATTTTAGAAAGCGAAGATTACATCTTATATAACGATGATACTAACCAAACTGGTCATTACATCTGGGCTAATGGACCTGAGATCGTGATGCGAGAAAAAAAAGGTGTGAGAGTTTACATCATCGACATTGCTTGTCCACTTAACTGCAATTTGCATTCATCCTATACGACCAAGATGCACAAGTATAGCGAGTTAAGGCATGAAGTAAAGACCATTTGAAGGAATGTGAATCATGCATCTATTCATCTCTTTGTGCTTTCGGCTACAGGCAATGTGCACGCAAGATTCGCTGAACATCGTATTTTTTCGAACGAAGGGGGAAGGGCCCTAATTTATAAGTTTAAAAAAAAATCTAGATTTCTTTCTTTTAACCACCGACCCATTATCAAAATTAATCTAGCGGACGTGAATTTAGCGGAAAAGATTACGAGTAAGGTAAGAATCGGATAACTGTTATATTCTAAGACCTTACAAAAATAAGTTTTATTGTAGATGGTAAGATAAATTGAATTTCTCATACCTATCTGCACATTCACCATAATCTGCGCTGATTTTTGGGTCAAAAGTTTCCGTTAAGCCCATAGAAGCTTCTAAAATAATGGTCATTCCATTTTTAAATAAACAAAACAAAAATGCAACAAATGCGCATCAATAAAATAAAGTTATGTTCTATTTATCTCCATTCCTCTTACCTAAAGCAACGCTCAAAGCATATGATCCTAAATAGGAGCGAACTTCGAATTCACCTCCATCCAGTTCTTCCTCCATTCTTTTAACTATTGATTTTGAATGTTTATCGAAAATATGCACAAATTTTCTTAGAGTTTGAGGATTGAAAGCAGGTTGAATTATTTTACGATGGACACGCCACATCGGAACTAGTGAAAATAAAACGAAAGTATTAAAATGCTATAAATTAATTAACTGGTGGACTCTACGCTGCCGCTGCCGGCAAGGAAACGGTTTGCTGGCTGATTTTCGAGAAAATCGAAATACGAAATGAAAGAGAATTACTTATAGTATCATACAAATACCTGCAAATATAATTTGGAATGTCAAAACTGATAAAACATGCTTTTAAAAAGAACAATAACCTTCTAATATTTTCACGTTCTGATTAGAGACGGTTAGATTGATGTAAAATTTGGCCAAACCTTGTTTTCGACAAATCTCCACATTTTGAGACGCACTCTCTATGTCTATCTCTGAGCACGATAACTTTTGAAAAAATGAATTTTTTGGATTGGTTTTTGATTAATTATATTAGTGTCAGAAACTGAAGGTCAAGTACATTAGCCAGCAAGAGAAGCAAAACGTTTCTTTTTTGAAAATGTTGTAAACATTTCATATTTCTTTTGAATGTAGTTTTTTTTGGTTTGGACCTTGACAATACAAATTTTGGTCTTTGCACATACATGTTTTTGGATTTATTTATATTTACTTGAATTACCTGGTGCAAGAACCAATGAATTACCGAGCCAAGGCCGCAGGAAGTCGTATATAGAAGCTTTCGCCGTGGTTTTTGGACTTGTCAGAATAGTCTTAAAATAATAATAAACAAATTAATCAAGAATAAATTCTAAATTCTTCAACTTGATATTTACTTTCATTTGACCAGATTCGTAGATTCCAACATAATATTGATTTCCCATCCACACTCGAAATGGCGAATCATATTGTTCAGATAATTCTATTAATTTGTCGTACGCAGCTGAAAAAGAAAGCAAATTTTGGAGCTTCTTTTCTATTATTACTTGAAATTTTAAGCCTGAAAAATTTTCATTCCAATTTTGAGTTGGGCGATAATCGAGCTTATACATAAAAAAAATAAAAACAGGCCAAAACAATGCTGAAAATACTGATGATGAACCATCATATGGCCCAGGAATAGATAATTTAATGTAAGTAATAATATTTCACATATTATTTCTACTAGCGCTATCTCACATGCAATGAAAGCTTTAAACGCGTTTTTCTCAAAACGATTTTTTTAACACAGTGGCATCGATTTCTCAAAAACAAATAAACTGATTTTAATTTTTTTGTTGAAACGTTTGTACTTATATTGGCTAAAGTTTTACCTATCCGTTTTTCAAAATTCTGAAAATTAATATTTTTTCAAGGCCTTAAAAAAAGGGAGCGTCAAAAAATGAACTAATTTTTCAAACTGGCGCTATTTCCTCAAAAAAATAAAAAACCGCCACGTACAACGATAGCGATTATTGTACAGATTGATGATTTTTCAATTTTGTATCATTTGTATTTTTCACTGCTGAATCGTTGCCACAAGGAGGGATCATTTTTTCATTACATCAATAGATTCATGTATGTAACTAATGCAATTTTTAATATTTTTCAATAAAAATTCGTGTAAATATAGCTGAATATATGTTAAATAAATTATTATTAGTCCGTTCCTCAAATAAATATTTCTACCTACAAAAAAAATTTATGAAAATCACTTAATTTTTACGCTTTCACAGTGGTGTTGCCCCTTAAAAGTGGGTTTTGAAAAAAAAATTTAGAGAAAATATTATTATTTTCATAGAACAATACTTTTCAGGCATTCCAGATTC
>NC_046665.1:95724503-95727471 GCF_010883055.1 Belonocnema kinseyi
AGAAATAGAATTTCTACTGAATGACGGCAGTTTAATTAAATAGAGGAAACTTGAGCATCGTGTACTAATTCAAAAAAATTACCATTGCCATCCATTCCAAGAAAAATATGAGCATTTCCAATAATAGGGTACGCCTTCGGCCCAGGCAATTTGTCACCATCTTTGTAAAATTGAAAATTTTTCACGTAGTCAAAGAGCACTAACAGGATAATACTTAAAATTGCGATTGACAAATACAAGATCACTGCCATTTTTAAAATGCTGACCGACTCTTAATTGCGACAATTAAAATAAAACTGAGACGTTCCCAATAAAGTTGCTTTTATACATGCGAGAAACACTATTAACTGAGCTTAGATGTCAAGAAGCGAGTCAAATGTTTTCCCAAAATTTTAATAATTTATATTTTTGAACCCTGTGTTAACTTCGATTACAATGCAAAACTATTAATTTCTATTTATTGTAGTGAGCGAGGAATGCGAGAAATGAGCAACAACGAGAAAAACTCTCGACTTTTTTTATGAAATTTCATCTCGTCTTATATAAGCAAACTTTTTGAAAGATCGTATATTTCGGTGAACTGCTTTGTCAGTGTCAAAATTAACATTCGTAAAAAAAAGTCATAAGTAGTGTCATAAAATATGAAACTAGACATAGGAAGCAAGAAACAAAGCATTTAAAGTAAAATGTGTATGTTTATTAAATTATATACTTCTTTTATAAAAATTAAAGGTTTTTAAATATGATTTTCAATAGTTTTATTCTCTATTTTTATCTTGTTAGTTTATTTTTTATATGTTCTTTCTGATTATATCGCATATCTGATGCAGAAAAAAAATTATTGTCTAATTCTAGATTCCTGGGGCCACGAAGGCCTTATTTACACTCCGTTTTTTAATAATAATTATTTAAATAATTTGTTATGATTTATTAAGCAGAAGATTTAAAAACTCGTTTCACAAGAATAATAAAATTACGAGGAATTTCTAAACGAAGTAATAAATTTCAAAGAATTTCATATGATTTAAATAATTTTAAGATATTATTTTTAAAAATTGCATACAGTTCTGAAGCATTTCGTAATATTTTAAAGGATTTTCTGGGACCTGCAAGGTTTTATGATATCTTAAAGGATCAATAGGAATTTTTAATATAGTTTCAGAATTTAAAAATGTTTAAAAACATGTTACTAAAAATTTCCAATATTTTTGGATGTCGTAAAATATTTGAAAGAAATTTTTGTGTAAAAAATAACTTTCTTTTTTAAAGAATAATCTCAAAAGTGATCCTTTTACATGTTCTTTAATCTCTGAACGTCTAAAATAAGGAAGAGAAACGCGCATCTCGTATCGTTATGCAACATTAATTCATCGTTACATAAATAATTTTATATTTAAAAAATACAAGATTGGAGTTTGCAAGGTTATAAGAACAACACATAAATTCGTCTGAAAAAACATGTAAATATCTTTCCAAAATGCAATTTTTTACAGGAACATATTTTAATTTATTTTTAATTTATTTATTTGCTCTAAATAAAAAAAAAACAAATTCTGAAATTTAAAAAGTTAAGCTAATTTTTGAACCATAATTATTTGGCCATCCCACTTCTACGTTTCGAAGTTCGGTGGCCTAAAAATTTTTTTATTAGGAGCAGTTTTTCTAAAATTGATAAGAGATGACTGAAAAATAATAAATTATCTATTTTTTTAAAACCCGTTTGCTGGTTGCATTGTTATGTTTGATACACAGAAAAAATAGAAGGTCAGCTTGGCCATCTAGATGTGCAGATTGACTATATTGGGGGGAGGGGGCAAGTAGAGGACAGCCCTTGAAGATGGTTAAAGGTACTTTCTCTAGAAGGTTTAAACAAGAGATTCAAATCGATCATCTCAATGTGTCGCCTTGATCGTCTCGAATGGGCGCTTCAAACGTTATATAAAGTCGAACTGATCATCACAAAAAGTTATATATAAATCATTATAACAAGTCCAATCGTTCATCATAGAGGGTCGATTTAATCATCTCAGAGAGTCGACTTGGTGCACTCGGACAGTCTACCTGGCCATCGTAGAGGTCCATTTCATTATCCTACATGTTCTATATTTGTTGCCCTTTTTCTACTGAAGGCAGTCTCTCTCTCTCTCTCTTGTAGGAAGCTGATATCCCCCATCTCGTAACCTTTTGCATCATCAATGAATGCTGAAATTGTTGGCAGCTCTTTCTATTTTGAAATGACACAAATAAAATAAAATAATATTATAGAGAGCTAAATTTAAACTTTAAACGTTACAATTTTAATTGTCATTTTTAAACAATTTTTATATGAAACAAAATTGGTGATTTTTTAGAAATTACAGTTGAAAAATTATTGATTCAGGACAAATTTGAGTAAGTTTAAAAGATATATAGATTAAGATTTAAACGTATTTGTTTGCTTGAAAGTTAATTTTTTCAAAAGTCGGCTTGTTTGTTTGAAAACATTTTTTTAACTGAATTTTTATCTATTTCATGTTTATTTTTAAATTAAGTGTTTGTAAATTCAATTATTATGTTAAAAATATATGTACATATTGAGTAGAAAATGCGTACTTTTTGGCGGAACATTAATATTCTGGGTAAAAAATCTATTTCCTTAGTTAAAATTCAACGATTTGTTTAAAAATTCACATATTTCAGGAATATTAATTTTCGTAATTGAGAATTATTTCCGTGACTAAAAATTAATATATTCAATTTTGTTTGAAAGTTAAACTTTTTTATTTGAAAATTCAACCATTTAGATAAAAATTCAGTAAACTGTGAAGAATTGGAAAAAGGGAGAGGGAAAGACAATTAATAGAAAGATGGGGAACGATTGAGGAATCAAAATACGAGGGTAGTTCAATAAGTCCTTAGAATGAAGTATAAAAACAATTTTTTTGGGTAAATTTTTTTTTATTTTTCAACATAATCTCCTTGGAGCTCT
>NC_046665.1:95727571-95759861 GCF_010883055.1 Belonocnema kinseyi
TCTAGTCGGGAGTGGTGCTGACTGAAAACAGATGATTTGGAGCGATTCGCGCGCCATCTGTTGGTCATTCTAAGGACTTATTGAACTACCCTCGTACAATAAATGGTATGAGATGATAAAAAAGGAAGAGGTACCTAAGTATTTAGAAAAGGGATAGGGAGAGAGAAGGTGGACCAGAATAACAAGATTTAGATTGGGAAACGAGATAAGGGAGGGGATGTAATGGGAAAAAGAAGAGAACAGAAAGTGTAGAATATATGAATGGGAGGAGGAAACATGGGAGCATGTATGGGAAGGATGTAGGAGAGGAATGGAAGATAAAGGAAGCTGGCAAGAAAATGTGGTTAAGATTCTAGGGGAAGATGGATTAGGAGAAGAATGGATGAAGGAGTTGGAGGGTGCTAGAGGAGCGTATGAGACAGAATGAAAGAATGCACGTGAAAAAAGGTAAATGGAGCTATAAAAAAATTAAAGAAAAAGGAAACGGAAGTCGCTTAGATTAGAAACGTGAAAATTGTAAGTAATGGTAAAGTAAAAGTTAAGTAGACTAAGAGGCGTTTACGTTCTCATTCTCTCTCTCTCTCTCTCTCTCTCTCTCTCGCTTGCACTCTCGCTTTTGTTCGCGCGCTCACTCGTTTGCTATTAAATCCTAAATTGCGCCATCGCAGGAAATAGAAATAAGAAACTAGATATAAGACTTTATTTGAATAGTTGTAAATAATTGTATATATAGAAAGGATAAGATTGTAAATGAATATAGTTATAAACGGAAAGATTGTGAGGAATGGAAGTCATGCAAACCCTTAGGGGACACATTATGAATAAAGAAGAATTCAAGATTAATATATTCAATTTTTGGTCGAAAATTAACCTTTTTTAAATGAAAATTAAACTATTTGTTAGAAAAATCATGTATTTTGTATAAAATTAATATTCGTGGTTGAAAATTTATCTTTTTGTTTGAAACTTCGTCTCTTTTTGTAGAAAATTAATCCTTTTCAGTTAAAAATCATGCACTTCGTTGATAAATGGTATTTTTGGTAAAAAATATGTGATAATATATATTTTTAACCTAAAATGACATAATACCAAGAAGACGAATTTACAAACCACAATGATTTTTCAGCCAATACCAAAAATCATCCGAAATGTTAATTATTTAAAATAATTTTCAGAAATTTCAAGTTTTTGGGCAATCTCTTTTTGTCCCTTTATTTTTATAAATTATTAAAATTCCACACAAATCAGAACGCAACTACATTCCCTAACCCAAAATATCACCAGCTGGGTCAATCGGTCAAAATGGTCCTTATATACTAACTAGAAAAATTCTCACCGCTTGTGAGAAACTACCAGTGCCGCGAAAAGAATTGGTGGCGCCCCAATGGAAGATAGATAAAATGAGTGACATACACATTTCTCTCTAAAGCAATTTGAAATATGCATGCAAAAATGAATTTTAATTGGGGCCTAAAAATCCATTTTAATAGCTATGCATAAATATACTCTTCAAATTTAAATTTTATTAATAGAAATATTCTTTTTTCATGCCAAACTATTTGGAAGAAAATAACCTTTCTTTTGTCGCCTTTGTTTTTTTAGTTGAAAACTCCGCATTTTTATACAAAATTCGTTAGAAATTAATGTATTTTCTTGAAAATTCGTTTTTCTTGGCAGGACACTAATCTTCTTATTCAGTTGGGGTTACAAGAGGTTTTGAAGATTGCAAGCAAGTTCAAGGATTTTCGCAATTTATAAAGGGGTTTAAAAACATTTTTTAAATAGTCGATATTCCTGCTGAAGAATTTTGTATCAAATCACTGAAACTAAAACATTAGTTTTGTCTCAAGTCTAGTTTTAACTTTATAAATAGGCAAATCAAAATAACGAACCTGCTTTTAAATTTTCTAAAAATAATAGTTAAATAAAATTGAATGAAAGTATTATAAATCTATAAATATCACCATAATTAATATTAAATAATTCGGTTTATAGAAACTATCTCAAACGTGATCTTAGGACTTATCAATTTTGAATAATTATAAAAATATTGAATAAGTTACCAAAATGTTTGTACTACAAAATTTCTGCTATACGTACAATAAACACAGAATTTTCTGTTAAAGACTATAGTCTGGTTTTTGTGTTAAAATACAAGCCGAATGTTGCAGGTTGCAGTTTAATCTTCAGATAACGAGAGTTCCTATAGGAAAGCTAATAAAATCTCGAGATAGGAAAAAAAATCTGCTTGAGTTTATTATAGGGTTTGATCGGAGTTGCGTTTTGAATTTCTCCTGTCGATGACAGATCTCCTCTCGGATTGCAAATATCACATAAAGTATTTCAATACTGTTGTTTTTTGAAAAAGAAATACTACCTGGAAAAATTATTGTGTTAATTGGGTTAGTAATATTATATTTATACGATTTATTATTTCGTGAACGTAATGCTAGTATTGAGATTTTGAGGTTAAAAAGTTAAATTTTCCCATAATATTTATGGAATACATTTTATTTTAATTTCATAAAGTATATTTTGTGAGAAAATATTTTTTAAGTAAATTTAAGATTGCTAAAAATAAGTAATCATTTATTACTTTAACGTTTGGTGATTAAATGAAAATAAACTTATGTTACTTAACAATAATAGAGTAATATTTTGGTAAAAGAAAATAATTCTGGAAAAGAATGTATTTGAAAAAATGAAATTTGTGTAAATAATTAAAAATTGATAAATCAATATTAATAAATATTTCACTATACTAATAGTAATCATTTTTAGGAAAAAACTAAATTTCGAAAGAAAAGTGATTTAAAAAAATTAAATTTTTGAAATAATTGGAAATTAATTAATCAATGCTGAGTTTATTCTTAATTTGCTCTATTTCAAACATAGGGATATTCTAGTGTGCAAATTACACAATTCCGGATAAAAATACGAGTGGTATTTACATGTCCTAAGATGCCTGTGGCACATTTTAATTTTTAAGTTCATAAAGTTAGAGTAAATGTTTACTGAAACCTTAAAAATACAAAGTATCTGTAATAGTAAGTTTACAAAATAGCAATACTTATCAAAAGGAAAATTTTAAGCAAACCTACATCCCATTATTTACTTAAATTTTTTGATAGTGAGTGTCCGGTATCTCATTTATAATTTATAAATATTTTGAACATAAAGAAAAATGTTAGGAAATTTATAATGATAAATCTATCTAATGCTTCTCTTTGTATTACAATATATTTGTTATTTAATAAACACCTGTAATTTAAGGTCTTATTGGGGAGAACTTACAGACGTTAATCTGATAACGTGGCACTGAATTTGGATTATTTCCTTAACTTTCACTTCTGTACCCTTATCACATGAATTAATACTACATTTTTTGCCTATTCAATGTTTCAGGATGAAAACCGATAGAATAACTTTATAGCTTGGAATCCGTTTCTAATTAAAATATACATCATCAATCCGCTTGTTAACATTCTACCGGCAATTTTTATGGTTATGTTCATAACCAACAACGAAACTAGAACGCGTTTAGCTGGAATGAAAAGAGATTTTTTTCACTAAAACTAAAATTAAAAAGTTTCCTCTATTATTTAGTTTCGTTTTGCAAAATGTTACATATGTTTTCAAACAATCATTTATTTATTCATTATATTTAAAAACAATTCACACGAGCTAACTTGTGTAAATGTCAAATTTATATCCACTGGGAATTTCAGGCTTCAGCCGCCGCAGGCGCTGCCTGTCATATGCGCTTAATTTTAAGGTCATGTCCCTACCCAATACATTCAGGATCGTCTGTTCCTTTCGTATGCTTTCTTTTTAAATTGTTTTCAGCAGACTAAAGAACACGTCGTGTAGCATATTTTATATAGGTAGCCTACTTTTAATTTAAAAAATAAGCATTTTCAACATTATATTTAACCTTAAAAGGAACCCTCGAAATATAACTCAAAAGTCAATAGTTTGCGAATAACTTATTTAATTCGAGACATGCAATGAAACAAAACAACAGAATATTTTATGTACTCACTTCGAATTAGAAACTTTTTTTAACTTTCTTTCTTGTGAACAATTTCTTCATGTCTGCTAAAATTGCATTTTCTATTGAATGATTGTTCACAGAGTGAACACTTATGTCGA
The DNA here is from genome assembly GCF_010883055.1 of Belonocnema kinseyi. NCBI lineage: Eukaryota > Metazoa > Arthropoda > Insecta > Hymenoptera > Cynipidae > Belonocnema > Belonocnema kinseyi. Next base: position 95,731,724 of record NC_046665.1, read on the forward strand.
TAATTTAAAATAGATTTTTTTCTGGTAAATTATTTCCTCATGTCTGCTTAAATTGTATTTTTTACTGCATGTTGTTTCACAGTGTAGAAACTTATAAGTTTTGTGTGGAGATTCAAATTTTTCATCACAAACGTCCATCTTGAGAGAATTTGTTTATCGCGCCAACTATACTAATGACTTATTCGGTGACACTCGGCTACTCGGTCCAGGAGCTTTTCTGTTTCGTGCATGATCGGGTACAATTGGCCTTTTTCGGCTTGTAACGTTGTTTTTTGTCTTTATTTATGTAAAATGAAATTTTCCAAAAAAGGAGCAAGCGTGAGTGTAGTCCAAAAAAGGAGCGAGCGTGAGTGTAGTTCTTCTTGCATTGCCCTCTGATTTTTTTTGCAGTTTTTTCTACATCACCTCCAAAAATACAAAAAAATTCATTAATAATCATTGTAAAGTATATATATAATCAGCATGAATCAAAAATTACAAACAAATGGCTGTACGATCATCCGCTCGTATGGCTAGGTCTTCCTGTAATATGAACGCGCCATTTTAACTTTAGGAATAAAAAAAATTATTCAAAAAACTTGTTACAGATGATATTAATCTTATCTTAGAAACGAGAAATTACTTTTATGCGTTTCCCAATCATAATTCATTACTAACATTAAATTAAAATATTTGCACGATTCAAAATGAGCGCGACAGCATTAACCAATCCGAGAGTACCGGCGCGAAGCAAGATTGTAGTGGCATGCGCTGTTTTATGAACTAAAACTCCAAGGCGCTACGACCATTTTACCAAATACTTTCTGAACTAGTAAATCCTCTGGAGGGAAGATTCAAATGGCTTTAAAATGGAATTGACTATAAATGTACAGAATCAATAAATAATAGGTAATTATTATTGTACACTAATTCTACGAATATTATAAGTTTATTGCAACTTAGGAAACATGGATGTGAGTATTTTATCCGAATATAACTACATTAAGACTTTCGTCAAAGATATTGCTCTGTTCACTGTCCAAAGTAGATTTTGAGGTTAGAAACCTGAGATCTGGGGCTATTTTTAGAATCGTTAATGGCTCATGGCGCCAGTCAGACATCATAAAAAGAGGACCTTTAGACTTAAAAACAGGAAACTGTCACTCAAAGAGATTGACGTTTTACGGTGATAAAACTTGGAGTTTGGAACCATTATCCTTAAATTCACTATATTTAATTGCCGAAATCAGTAGGAGGAGCAAAGTTACCTCATTCGTGATTGGTTATTCGACACTAAAATTGAGTGACGTCAGCCTTTTTATTCGTTAAAAGTTAAAAGTAGGGACAAATCCCGCCCAAAACAACCCCGCGCTTTTAAACCTTAAACCTGCGACTCTTAGGTTTTTTAGTATTTTAAATAAACGGACTTAGTAGAATTCAGATAAATTAATAGGAATTGCGATCTATCGATTTCGCATTCGCGCACTGCGCGACTAGTGTTCAAATGTGCTTCTTTGTCAAGTGCTAAGCTTACTTGTGTTAGTGTTAGGAACAAAACTAATGAAAGAATTGTTTGTTAGTTACAAACAATTTTTATTTGTATAGAAACAAATAAGATGGGCAATGTTAAGTCCTGACTCCGAATTTTTCGACCTTATGGAAGTGTTTTCCGATTCTCAATATCAGCCTTTTCAAATCGTCCGCGTCTACCACGAACTGCAATACACGATCATTGTCGTTTATTCTAGAGATCAAATCAGAGAATATGGTTTAACCAACTTAATCTTTAACTACGATAAATTATATCTTTTAACAATATGGTTTTGACTAGATAAAAGGTTCTAAATAGTTTGATTTTATTTATTTTTGGTTTACTGCTTTAAATTTAATATTTCTTCAATATTGATTTCTATTTGTAAATTGTGAAAACATTCCTCTCAAGCTCCCCTAAGTTTTGAACCCAGGTCTTTCAGATTTCAGATCAGTTTTTCAGATCCGGCAATCTAAAAAATCTGGCTTCAGATATCAGCAAAGCTTGCGAGCAATTTTTGCACAATTTAAAAATAAAAATCGATGATAGCAAATATTTTTTTCGGGCGAGGATAAAAAAATTAACATTAAGTTATTAAAAAAATGTTCTCTTGTTAAAAACAGAACAGAAGTGAAAAACATTCAGATTTTAGAAAAATGAATCTTACAAGTATAAGGAATTACGTCGGAATTCTGCTTGTAGGGGATGTGATGAAATTTATCTCGTCTCTCTGTAGCTTAGTGGATAAGAGCATCTAAATGGCAGTCCGAAAGACCTGTGTTCGGATCCCAGCAGAACATGAGAGCATTTTTTTCACAACTGAGAAATAACAATCAATATTGAGGAAATATTGATTTTAGACGAGTAGACAAAACAATTAATATCAAATAATATCAATCTCAATTAATATTTATTTCGCGTTCAAAAAATAAATATCCGAACGCTAAGAAGGAGCTCTGTTTTACCTTACAAAATTGTGTCATTGGATATCTGGTTATCTTTTAACCATTTCTATCGTAATAAATTTTTCCCGAATATTCTCTATTTCTGATAAAAATAATTAATATTGGTCTAGAGTAATATATATTAACAGTGATTCACTAATTTTCAATTATTTAAACACACGGTATTTATTTAAATTCTATTTTTTTAAACTATTAATTTTTTAATTAGAATATTGATCAGCAATGGTTAAACTTTGTGGAATGAATATTTTTTAAATAAATAAAATTTTGTTTAAAAAATAATTTATTGTTTATACAAGTAGAAAACATTTTAAAATAAATTGATGGTTTTAACGGTAATAAACTGACAGTCGGAAGAATTTCTAGAAAAAAAAACTTTCTTAAACAAACGCAATTTGTTTACATAATTAAAAATTAATAAATCTATATTGATAGATATCTGACATAGTTTTTAGGGAAAAAAGGATGCTTGGAGAAAATTATTTACGAAAATTCTAATTGTTTCAATAATTAAAAACTAATTTATTAAAGAAAACTTGTCTTCTGGATTGATGTTTAAATAACTTAGATAAACTTTTATTAATTTTTTTAATTAAAAATCTTTTTTTGTTGGATATTCGTCTTTTTTCTTTTGTTATATAAATTGTATTCTTTTTTGATTAAAATATAAATAATGACAATTCTTGTTGAGAATTTGTCTTTTTAGGTTGAATATTTAACTGTTATGCTAAAAATTCAAATATTTTGTAAAGAAGCCATCTTTTATGCTAAAAAATATAGTTTTTTGTTAGAAAACAATAAATAAGTTTGAATATTTAAAATTTGTATATGAAATACTGGTTTATTCCGTTCATAAAATATTATATGTTAAAAGTATCATAAGATTAAAATTCTAGTATTTGAACATTAATGATTTTAAATGAAAAATTAGTCAAGGAAAAATGTTAGAATTTTAGAAATATTCTCATTCCCGCATTTTTCCGCAAGAGAAACTAACTAAATCAAAATTTACGCATCCAAGTTTTCCAGGATTTGGGTCTCCTCATCCGATTTTCTTTCTCGTCTTTTGTGATATTTTTTTTATTTTCGAGAAAAACTGGAAATTTTTATTTTTCAAATTAAAACTAAATTTTCGAAAAACGGCCCGAACATAGTATACTAATTCAAAAAAATTAACATTGGAAACCATTTCTAGAAGAATAAGGACATCTCCTACAATAGAATACACATTTAGCCCAGGTAATTTGGCCGCATGCTAATAAAATAAAATATTTTTTTACATAGTGAAGAGCAATAATAGGATAAGATTTAAAATACCGATAAAAAATAAAATATCACTTCCATTTTCACGATCCCAACCGACTGTGAATCGCAAGAATCAAAACAAAACTAAGGCTTTCCCAAGAAAGTTGTTTTTAAATATACGGACAACGCTATATATTTATCTAAGATGTCAACCAGTGGGTCACATGTTTTTCGAAAATTTTAATAATTCATATTTTTGAACCCTATGTCAACTTCGAATACCATGGAAAAATCCTAATTTCCATTTATTATTACATAAAAGACTTTGCGGTTGCAAAATACAAGATTTCAGTTTGCAAAAAGGTTACATAACTTTCTATATAAAAAACGCTATAAATGTCAGAATTGATTTGTGTTTTCAAGATACAACTTAAAAAAAAGTTTCGGTACTTTTTTCATTACTCATCTAAATATTATAGTTGACCTAAATTCTTCGAAAAAAGTTTTGTTAAAAAAATAATGTAAAGATTACGATGGTGCAAAAAACGTTTTTCGAGCCACAGGGCAATACACCCCCCCCCCGCCCAGTTTCCATTTCCGGAAAAAAAATCCGTGATTTTTTTTTTAAATTCAAATATTAACACGTGCCAGAGAGCACTTTAAAATCCCATTTAATTAACATTAACACTTTCATTTTAAACTCATCCCGCCCTCCCCGCAGCACCCCAAATATGTCCCAAAAATGTAAAAAAAACTAGATTTTTACGTATTATTGTTACTTTTTAACAATTTCCGTCGTATTTTTCATACAAGTCATTACCAATGGACAATTTGAATATTTACTTTGACTCTTTTAACATTTTTTCAATTGCATCTATATATTGTTATGTATAACCTCAAATATATCCGGTAGGGACCTTCCACTTGAGCAGGGTTCTGCTAATAAGATACTGAAGTGCGCCCGGTGCTTAGCGCGGGTGAACTCAAACGAAAAAAATCTATTTTCCTGCTACGACTAAGGAAAATATGAGAAGAATCACCAATCTAGAATATAGGGGCAAGCCAAGAATTGGAAAAAAATTATTTAGAAAACAGAACTTGCTCGTTTATTCAGTTGAATAATATTCAAAAATGCGCGACAAAACAAACTTTGGTCAAACCGAGGGAACCGCCGAAGTTACAAGTGTTCGCTCTCGAAGCCGAAACAAATCTGCCCCCCGGTATTTTTTTGACGAACGATGCGCAAGCGTCTTGGTGTCGTCTGACCCCTCTACGTAGTCCGTCCGCGGATCCCTTTCCTTTTTTTTGCTTCCAGGTACCCTCTTGCCTCGAGCATCCTCTACTGTCAAATTCTCTTCTGAGAAAATTTGGTTAGCCTCTCCATCTGATTATGCTTGGATGTCTGCATTTGGTGGGGGGTGGGGGTAATTTATGAGCTCCTGGGACAGGCCGCCCTTTACTTTAGGGATCTTCGAGACTAATTTATGATTTTACAGCTATAATTCTATGCAATCGCTAAGGCTCTTCAGACATTTTTCTATTCTATGCCTCCTTACAACTCGAACCTAGAATCTATTTAATGCTTCCTCAGTTGGACAACAAACATCTTATTCCTACAATTTTAAATCTGTTTACTGTTTGTTAGGTCACATTTCGCTAAATTACCTGTCAATTTCTTACTTGAAGGTTTACTCTTCTAATCTTAGTAATTTACGGTCCTCCTTCATGTCTGGATAATTTAGTTCTAAGTTATTTCAAAAATACTTATTCTACATATACATACTTCTTATTTTCTATCTCTTAACATTAATATTCGCTTGAATTTCATTCGTGTATTTTACATTCCTTTTAGGTTAATATAATCTTAAAATCGCTCAACTTTCGCGCTTCTCTTTATCATACGATTCTACTGCCCCCTAGAAACACCCGCGAGAATTGTTACGAAAACATCATACGTCACACCTTCCCCCTGAGCGAAAAAAAGGAACGTTCGGTAGAGCGTTTTTTTTTATTTATAAACCAACGTCTCATCCCTTTCGTTGTCGAGCCCGAGCTCATTCCTAATTATATCATCGAAGCCTGACTAGTCGGGACTTATTATACTTCTGGCGTGAGCCGCATGAAGGCTCGTTTAATTTTGTTTATATGAACAATCCTAGATTTCTTTGCTCCCAAATCGATCTCTACATTTAAATGATTAAATACACGTGTCACTAAATAAGGTCCCTCATTTTCATTGTCGCATTTTGATTCTCGGAGCTCTTTTAACAAATAGACGTGTTCCCCAACTTTAAAATCTTGAGTGTTAAGCTTAAGATCGTAATGTTTTTTACTCTTTTCCTTAGCTGCCTCTAGCCGTGCCGTGGCCATCGACTGCGTTTCGCTGAGTTTATCCAGAAGGTCATCCAAATGTTTTGCGAAAGTTTTAGGGACCTTTTCTTTGAAAAATTCAGATGGGATAATGGGTTCTCTACCGAATACTAGAACGTGAGGACTAAATCCCGTGGATGAGTGTACACCAGAATTAAATGAAAACATGGCAAATTTTAGCCAAACTTCCCAATTATCAGTAGTGCAGTAGTGCCTGAGATACTGAACGAAAGTATGGTGGCTCCTTTCAAGAGATCCAAGAGACTGGGGGTGAAATGCAGTAGATTTAAGTCTTTTAATTTTAAAAATAGCACAGAGGTCTTGCATAATCTGACTAAGGAAATTGCTGCCTTGTTCAGTTTGAATTATTTGTGGGCAACCGAATCGGTAAATAAAGTTTTCAGCGAATGCAACCGCGATTGTCACAGAATCAACAGCACAATATCCATTTGGATTTTTTCGAAAGATGCCGAAGGTGTTTCTGTTATTCGCATGGGCTGCCTAGTCTTTAAACGGACAAGTTTTTTCCTCTGGCAACTATCGCACGTTTTTATAAAATTCTGAATTTCCTGCCGCATCCCTTGCCAGAAAAAGTTTTCCCTGATTCTCCCATATGTTTTATTAATCCCACTATGACCACCGACTACAGAGTCATGATATTCTTTAATAATTTTTGTCCTATCGTCTTGCGGTGGCACCCTAACCTCACCTGTAAAAACTGTGAGTTTTGTTTCCCCATTTTTAAAGTACTTTTTGAGTAGGAATTAAATCGAGGACCAAGGTACCTGTCAGCCCTTGTATAGCTGATTCGATGTTAAGGAGACTAACTTTTTCGTCATAACTGTTTTTGATAACTAGAAGATAAATCTTTCTGACTTCAGAATTAAAAAACAGTACTTGACCTAACTCTGGTTTCGCGTTGCGTAAATCAGTAAGGGTGAAAGCCCTGGTTTCTAGCAATTCCTGATTTATGTTAGATGTCAAAATACAATCTGCTGAGATAAAGCTTACCAAATTTTCAACACGCATTAACAACTGATCTCTACTTGCCTGAATGAGCGAAGGAGTAATGACTTGCACAGCATGCGGGTCAGGATTGTCTTCTAAAGAGGGGAGTATTGTTGCAGTTCGAACCCTTTTTTCGTCTTCTCCCGTCGTGTCATAGTCAACTCTTCTCTTCTCTGCATATTACCTAACTTCATTTTGTACCAAAGCTGTCACGTGTCCCATTAGACCCTGACGTTTCGCGACCCTCGTACTTTCGTTTGCTATCTTATCATTGACAGCAACGTGATAACCACCCTTTCGGGACTTTCTGCAGTTTGCACAGTCTGTCGGTGGTGCAAAACTGAGGTCGTTTTTCTCATCACCCTCGTAGGACTTCCTGCAGCTTGCACAGCCTGTCGGTGGTGCGCAACTGAGGTCACCCTACTTACTTGTACTGTTATAGTTACTATGTCCTTCCGTCATCGCAGAATCGTCACCACATGGCGTCATGGGCTCTTTGCGGGCGAACAGACGTCCACCTGTTGGTTGGTGCAAATCCCCGTTCTTCTCATCGTCTTGGTCAAGATGTTTCTCGTTAAAGAGATTACGGAAGAAAATTTTTTCAATAGCCGTTTTGACAAGGGAATTGAGGTCCCCTTCACTATCTTTCTCAAGGGGTAAAGACTCCCGGAATGATCTGTCAATCGTGAGAAAAGTCTGATATATATTTTCTTGCTTAGGACCATGATGGACTTGTGATTTAGTATGATAGGAATGGTGCGGATTATGGGACAGGGAATCTTCGTTTGCGTTAACTCTGCCCGGTTTGTACATTATTTCGTAGTCGTATTCACGGAGTTTAATTTTCCAGCGCTTGAGCTTTGAAATTGGATCTTTAAGATTGTAAATCCGTACCAGCGGGCGATGATCAGTAACTAAAATGAATCTCTGGCCGTACAGGTAAGGTTGAAAGTGTGCCACCCCAAAGATTGTTGCGAGAAGCTCTTTCTCAATCATAGAGTAAATAACTTCCGCCTCGTTAAGAGTTCTGAACGTGTAGGCTACAGGGAGAAGATGGGACCCTAATAAATCGCGCCTAAAGTATAATTTGAGGCGTCAGTGGTTACGACAAATTGTTTAGAAAAGTCTGGAAATTGAAGGAGAAGTTCTGAACACAGAATATTACGAAATTTTTTGAAGGCACTTTGCTGGGTTTCCTCCCAAATAAACGGCACACATTTCTTCAGAAGTGAGATCAGGGGCTTCGTGATTTTCGCAAAGTCAAAAATAAAGCGCCTATAGTAACCGACTAACCCTAAAAATTTCTTTATAGCCTTACGTCCTTGAGGCACCGGTAAGTTCGCAACGGCATCGACCTTCTTCGGTTCAGGCTTCACTCCCTCCTGAGAGATTACGTGACCCAACTAAAAAATTTCTTTGCGCAGGAACTGACACTTATCTGGCTCCAAGACCAAATTGGCTGCCTTGAGTCGACTCAGTAAATTCTTAATTTTTAAGGTATGTTCGTACAAGGTGTTCGCGTATATGACAACATCGCCCATATACACGAACATCTCAACTCCCTGCAATCTAACAAGAACTTTATCCATGAGTCTTTAGAACGTGGCTGGCGTATTTTTTAGCCCAAAAGGCATTTGATTGAATTCGTAATGCCCAAGGGGAGTCGAGAAGTCAGTCTTGTGTTTGTAATGAGGATTCATCGGTATTTGATAGAACCCGGATGCCAAATCAAGTACTGAGAAGTACTGAGCTCCACCTGACTGGTCCAGGATTTCTGTGATACGTGGGAGCGGCTAGGCATCACTTATCATCTTCTCATTTAAGCCCCAGTAGTCAATGGCCATGCACCAGCGCCTGTTGCCTTGTGAGTCGTTCTTTTTTGGGATTATCCAAACAGGGGAATTGTACGGAGAATCCGAATTACGTATAACTTTATTTTCGTTAAGTTTATTGATCTGCGTGTTAAGTTCGCCCCTCAGAGCTTCCGGAGGCCTATACATTTTAGCTTTCACGAGGTCTGGGTCTTTAGTCACAATCTTATGGGAGAGAACGTCGGTGCAGCCTAATTTATCACCTGGTACGTGAAATTGATACGCAAATTCGGGGAGGATATGAAGTATACTTCCACGTTCTTTAGAATTTAACCCTTCGAGTTTGAGAGACTTTAATAATTCGCCCATACGTTTTGCGTCAACTGTTTTGCGATCCTTGCCTGCTTCCTCGTGTTTACCTGTACGTGGAGAAGGGGCAACAGTTTTATACTCTTCCAACTCTACGGCTGGCAAACTAAGTACTACCCTTCGCAAATTCTAGTTTATGCAATACAGTTTCACGTAACCGTAGTACTGAGAGGCTAAGAACTCGCCGAGGTAAGTTCTTGGTCCAGCTCGTCTCGCCAGTCTCGTCTAGCATATCCCTCTTGGCGATCAAGATTTTGAATGCGGATTTCAATTAGTTTCTTAGTTATGGCAAGAAGTGTAACAGTATAATGTGTTATAAAGGGCATAAAAACTGTGTCCAACTGAATGCAGCCACTTTTAAAATTTAGGGAGGCTCTATGCTCCTCTAGAAACTCGGTTCGCAGAATACCCTTTCGCCGGATAGAAAAATTTTCGGGGACAATGTGGAAAATCGTAATTTTGTTATATATTTTTTAAGCTACGTTTCCGAATGTTCTAATGAACCCTTTACCGATGCCAGATAAATAAAAGATCGATTTATCGTTTATGACTAAATTATCAATCAAAACACATTGTTTGATTAAATTTAACTCGGATACAGTGTCGCATTATTTATTTATAACCCGGCGACGCGCGGTCTCGCTGAGTTTCGTGCCCGCTAAAAGAATTTTTCGCGCCTGCTTTCGTTTGTCTGTTCACGAATTCTCCTTTCTGCCGTGCCAAGTCGTTCCTACGTTTATAACACCATGCTTGAAGGTGCACGTTGTTCCCGCAATAATCACACTTAATCGATTTTTCACTTTCTAAGGATGCTTGACATGACCTATACTGGTGCCCCATTTGCCCACAATTATAGCACGAACCTCGAAGCCCGTCTACCCGAATTTTCGGACCCTCTTTTCCGGGTATGTGATTAACCCTTCGGTTTCCGAAATACCGAGTTTTATTTTCTGCCCTCGACAGGAGCTGATTCTGCATGACCCTTGCATGGTGACTATCTGCATTGTGGTATTCAATTTTATCTTGGCGGCGCACCGAATCACGCAACCAGAGCTCCCATTTGACGGAAACTGTATAATTGATAACTTCCTCAAGATTACTGAATTCGGGATTTGATACTTTGTTCTCTAATTGGTCATTTAATCCTCGCACGAAGCATTCAATCGCGTTTTGATGGGCCGTTAATTTCATTTCAATAGCTACTGTTTGATTTTGATAACGTCCTTCAAAAGCCTCTAGAATGCGATGTAGAATGGCGCTAACTCGTACGCCGTAAGCCAAGACCGTTTCATAGCGTTTTTTGAAGCCTTTGACAACTTAGCCTACAATTGTGGTATGTTAAGGGCTGGGTAATAAACAGCCTTCAAAACGGAGAGTAAATCCTCCACGGTGTTGATATCTCGGTATAAAAAACACTCACCCGCGTCACCCTGTACTTGAGCGCGTAGCAACTGAGTGAGGAAAGCGCGATTAGCGAGGTGTACGGCTTCAGCTGCGCTTCTGCAATTTTTTTTGTAGCTGGGGAAACTAACGGCTTTGCCCTTTAAGCTAGGAATTCATTATGCCGCGGTTTTTAGATCAACAAACATTCTTGAGTTTCCTGGCCCGGAGTAAACAGAGCTTAAATCGAAAGTCCCATTTAATATGTTACTATTTTTGCTGATTAGAGCATCGAGAACTCTATTAATTGGGGCTATTTGCCTAGGGGGAGTACAATCAAAGAATTCGCGCTACTTTCTTCTTCCTCTACTAATTCCAGCTTATTACCCGCAGCTCGGTCATTACGTTTGCGTCCCCGAGTCAGCATTTTAGACAATTAAAATTTAAAATTATCAAAATTATAAACCTGACCTAAGAGGAATGATACACAGTTGGGATTTTACGCTACGCAAAATTTTAAAATAAAGAAAATCAACAGAAATTTCTTAAGACTCAGAAACATACGATCAGATGACAGAATTGCAATGTCGTTCAACGTATATATTGACGCTGGGTATAGTCTCAGTTTGAATGAAAATGATTGTGAAAAAATATCTTTATTAATAAAGTCGATTAAATAGTATACGCTCTGAAAGTTCTCATTCAATTTCTTCCGTATCAGCTGAAAATAAAAGGCCGGGCTATTTTAAACCAGATTGACTTACCGAGCCATTAGATCCCAATCGAAAATTTACTCTTAGTGACTTTTCCAAAAGAGTATTTTAATGTGGGTCATTGAAATATAAATACATTTAAATATAAAGAAATCTGTTCACTATTTACTTTTATATTTCGAAGGCACATCCTATATACAAACGCTAGAGTTCAGCACCGAAAATTATTTAAAATATTTGGTCATTTGGAATTAAAACGTCATTATAAAAGTAGTAGTTATATCACACCATGTATCGCTCTGTCCTACTTCCGTTCTTCTACAAATAAGTACTCTAAAAAGCTATATTTTTGTTTGTTTGTAATCCCAACTCTGTTTTATATAAAAAGCAAGCGACTTATCAATTTTAACCATGGTGGTGTAGCAGTGAAATTCGGATACATAAATATAAACCACTGATTCACAAAAGATCACCATTTTTGTTTGACACATTTTAATTGTCACACGCGACTGTCTGCGTAGAATCCCGATGAGTACCCTATTTGCCATCTGTTGGTCTTCCCTGGATCTCTGTCTTCCCTGTATATCTCGTCCTCTTGTAGCTGACTAGTCTTCTCGTGGTTGGCTCTTCCTCTGCTTTAATTACTCTTGGTAATTAACGATGCACTAAGACGAAGGTTAGGAGAAAAAAATCCGAGCGTCTTCGACTCTAACATTCGCCCTAAGTCCCAAGAAAAACTGTAATTTAGGAAAACCCGGGCAAACTCAGTGGCGGCTTTTCCTGAATCGTTATTCAAAGTTTATTCTGCAATTGACACGCAAGGTTTCTTAAGCACTGAAGAAATTCCATTGGCGAAATTTACATCGCTCAATTTTCACAATTTCTTGTCCACAAACGCTTATCGTATTTCTATTCACTGGCAGAATCTATATTCAGTTTTCCGCGCAAGATTTAGTTCCCCTTGCACTTCCCGCACCTTTTTATACTACTCGTTGCACAAAGTCACAAAAGTCACTAAGTTCGATGATTGAAATAGACGGTTAGCAAAAAGCACGAGTTTAGCTATCCCACCGCTGTCATCAAATAATGTTACGTATAACCTCAGATATCTAGAATATAGAAGTAAGCCAAGAATAGGTAAACAATTATTTAAAAAACAGAATTCGCTCGTTTATTCAGTTCAATAATATTAAAAAATGCGCAAAAAACAAACTTTTGTCAAACCAAGGGAACCGCCGAAGTTACAAGTATTCGCTTTCTAAGCGAAACAAATCTGCCCCTGGTACTTTTTTGACGAACAAAGCGCAAGCGTCTTGGTGTCGCCTGTCACTTCTACGTAGGTCCCCAAGAGCCTCCAAGTCACACCCTGTTTCTTCTTTGCCCAATTAGCTACATTTTTTAGCTGAGCCAAGGGCGAAAACTAATAAGAGTCCGTCCTCGGATCCCTTCCCTTTTTTTGCTTCCGGGTGCCCTCTTGCCTCGAGTATCCTCCACTGTCAAATTCTCTTCCGGGAAAATTTGGTCAACCTCTCCATCTGGTTATTCTTGGATGCCGTTTGCAAAATTTGTCTTCGGGATCTTCGAGACTAATTTATGATTTTACAGCTATAACCCTATGCAATCGCGAAGGCTCTTACGGCATTTTTCTATTCTATGCCTCCTTACAACTCGACCCTAGAATTCATTTAATGCTCCCTCAGTTGTATGATTCGCAACAATAAAGTTTTTAATAATATAATTATCATCTCTCTATATTGAAAAATAAAAACAGAGCTTTAAATACCTTATTTCTAAAAATTAAAAAAATGAATAAATAGGCCATCTTTACTAGGGTGGTCCAAAAGTGCAATGCAAAATTTGTTTCCATTCTAGAGGGCAAGAAACCCCCATCCCAAAGTTTCTATTTTCGTATAAAGAAACTCCATATTTTTTTCGAATTTCGAATAATAACACGTGCCACCAGAAACTTCAAAATTCCATTTATTAACATAGTGAAATTTTGAATTTTGAAAAAATTGAACTCAGGTTCCAGGGTTTCATCAAAATGTGCCAAGTTTTTCAGGGATTTAAGAGGAGTATCTACGAAATTTGATATTGATATTTGATATTTCAACAAATGCAGATGCTGCCAAAAGATGCATTGTAAAAATGAGGAAACGAATTTTCAATCATAAAGATTAATTTTCTATAAGAGATTCGAATTTAAACCAAAAGTAGCAAAGTTTCTTTTTCACACAGACAATTAATTTATCACCAAAAAATGTTGGTTTCAAAAAAATAGTAAATTTTTTAACCAAAGAGATGAATTTTTAACTAAAATTATGAATTTTTCAACTAGAAAGACGAATTTTAAACAAATAAAGAATCGCCAGTTAGGAAATAAACAAATTTGTCCCAATTCTTAAACTTTTAAGTCAAAAGACTATTTTTCTGTAAAACAGTTATAATTTTCAAATATTTATATGTTGAAAGTGTTATTTTCAATACAAAATTTCAATAATTTCAATGTAATTCGAAATTTAATAATCATTATTTTAATTTTAAACAAAATATTTTATGTTTTTCATCAACTTTAATGTGATAAGTCCAGGGGAAAGTAGGAGACTTAACTAAGCCCGATATTACATGTACTTTTCTTCCTATAAGGTCATTGATTATTATAATGCGCGTTCAAAAATTTTGCTAAATTGATTCATAAAAATTTAGGTGTAAAAATTCAAAGTTCATTATTTAAAAAATATGATTATCTTCGACGGGAATTACAAAATTGTAATAAATGCTATTCATCAATATTAGGTGTAAATTAATTTTTAATAAAAAAAGCTCATTTGAAATAAAGTACTTCAATTTCATTTTCTACCAAAAAATATAAAATTGGTTGAAATCCTATTATAAAAAATTTATTACAGTTTCAGATACAGAACTTATCCCATGGTGTCTTTTATTATTCTATACTAATATTTCGTAACATTCATTAAATATGTATAAAATAGAAAAGATAGGCTTTTCATTTATTCTTTTTCATAAAAAGATAAATAGGCATGCGCCGTGGCGCGCGCAAGATTGCTAGTATTATTTAACTCCTGATACATTTTTTTTAATAGCTGAATTCAAAGATTCTATAAAATAGTATAACGGACATCCTCGAACTCTTTTTGAGAGATAATAAGAAAAGAATATATTTCTGCTAAATAAAATGTTTATTTCTGTGCAGTATTTTGAGGTTAGAATCATTTTTCAACTTTCTGCTATTCTGATAATGTAGGTCTCTGCCATACCGATGCTGCCGGCATTTTATAGCTTAGAAAATAAAATGTTTTAAGAAAATTAAGTATTTGGCTTTATAAACGTAAAATTTCATAATTTATCAAGGACCTAAATATTGCGTAGTGGGACATTTTATTTTCAAAGCAAAATTTCCAATTTTCTAACCTAATACATTAAGATTATGAAAAGTTCAACTTTATATTTAATAATTCCTATTTTCACTTTAAAATTTAACAACTTTATCGCTATTTTTTAATTTTCCGATTTGAAAATTCATATTTTTTGTATATATTATCTTTATCGTTGAAACTATTAAACTAGTTGTTTCTGAATTAAACATTTTTTTATTTTCATTAAAAATTAATTTCTTTAGTTTAAAACTGGAACTATTTTCTTAGTAATCAGTCACTTTCGTGGTACAAATTAATTTTCTTAACTGATAATTTAATGATTTTATCTTTGGTTGAAAATTTATCTTTTTGGTTGAAGATTCAATTATTTGATTAATGTGGTATTCACTTTGTTGAAAAAATCAACTTTTTTAATATAAAATTAATCCTCTGAGATAAAAAAATTCAACTTATTGACTAACTTTTAAATTTAATTGAAAATTTATCCCTTTGGTTTAAATTTTACTATTTAGTAAAAAAAATTTTTTATTTTTTTAATTCAATGTTTCAATTTTTTATTTTTGGTTAAAAATTGATTTTTTTTTTAGTTGAAAATGTACACATTGTTAAAAATTCTTATTTACTGGTAGAAAACTAACTTTTTTGGTTAAAAATCTACCTATTGCTATTGTATTATTCCTATTCGTCTATAACTATTACATTTTTTGTTAAGAATTTTGTTTTTCCCCTTAAGGTACTAGAGCGATCGAAAGAAAAATCCTTTTTAAAAAATACACGCATTATTTTTCCAAATTTTATGTATCAAAATTTTGCAATGAATCTGTATTATCATCAGAAAATAACAGAAATTCTAAACGTCTTTTCCAGGCTAGATGGAGCTATAAATTTTTTTTTTTAATTAAATTTAAAAGTTGAACTTTTAGGGTTGCATATTCAACTTTTTTCTAAAAAAATCGTCTCTTTCGTTTGAAATTCCTCCCTTTTTTTATTAAAGTTCTACTATCATCTGACAATTGCAATTCTTTGCTAGAAGATGTAACTGTTTTTTTTTAAGTTTGTTACATTTCATTTAAAAATTTGACCATTTTGTTGAAAATTCATATTTGTAGAGTTAAAATTTCAAAAATAATTCTTAACTTTTTTATTCAGTTAAAAATTTTACTTTTTTTGAAAATGTAAGAATTTATGTTCATATAAAGAATCATATTTTTTAGTTAGAACAAATAAATAAATTCGACTTTCTTATATGATGATCTTAAATTTCATTTTCCATATTTTTTCAAAAAGATTGTACGTTAAAAATGTTAAAATATATTAAAAACTTGATGTTTAAATATTAATGGTCAGTGAAAGACCCAAGAAAAATCCGGGAATTTCGAAAAAGCAGGTTTTTTCCAACTTAAACCTGATTTAGTAAAGAGTTGGAGCTACTAATTTACTCAAAAAAAAATGTCTACAAATTATTATTTAAGGATTTCACCACATTATTACCTAATTCCCATTTTTTAACACATTTTAATGGCATTTTTGGAACTTGCACCTTTGGGTTAAGCCATTTTGACTGATTTGTTAGAGTTGGTAGAAAAGTAAGAAACCTTATTGAACTATTTAATAGTTTTTTTTTTAATATTAGCATTAAACCACAAATATTAAACAATAAGAAATCATAAAAAATTACCAGTGGAAAAGATTGCAGTTTTCAATTTCATAAGAACGTCACATAAATTCCTCTCTGAAAAAATCTAACAATGCAGGCAATAACTATTTCTGAATATAATATAATATGTACAATCCTATTTAATTAATAAAAGCTTCTTATTTATTCATTCCTTGGAAAAAATAATTTATTTTGTTCTGTAAGACATTCTCTATATATTTTATTAATTTGTATAAAAAAATTTTTTTGAATTTTTTTAATTAACAGTTTATTTTGAACAGAGTGCAACGAGGAAAACAGTCAAGGATGTTTCCGACAACAAAATAAGCTGTTTTTCATCACGATTGTAAGGGGACGAAAATCCCAGAAATGTTTCTCATTCCAGAATTATAAATTGTTTTGTGGAATGGTCCTCCTATCTTTTAAAGTTCTTGAGTTTATTATTTAAAAATCGAACTTAAAGCAGAAAAATATTAGCATGTAATTAGGAACTATCGACTTAAACAAATTTTAATAGATATCTGAAACTGACCTTTTGCGTGCTTAAGCAAGACGCTATTTATTTTAAAATCGTGAGAAAAAAATTGCACTCAAGCTCCGCTGGAATCCGAAACCAGGTCAGTTAGACTTCAGATCAGTCTTTTAGATCCGGAATTCTTCAGAACCTGAGTTCGGATCCCATCAAAGGTTAGAACCAATTTTTTCAAGCTCGTGGGGGCTAAAGCGTAGGCTTTGGACGTAGACTTTTGCGGGTTCGATTCCCGGCCCGCACTCTGGAAGAGTCTCGGTGACCCATGCGGTGAACACTAGCCTAGCAAGGGAGTTGTTCATCACCGGAGAGTCGTGGGACCGGTACCTCTAGAGAAAAAGGTTTTCTCTAAGTACTTAAGGCTGTTGCTCTTGGTGGTTCGGAACCCACCTTAAACTGTAGGTGCCCCTTCCACCACCAAGTAAGTGTGTGGAGGGTGTGTAAAGGAATAGAGAAGGTGTAAGAAAAATGTAAACCCTTAGGGGACACATTAGAAGCTTCCATTCCGTAAATAAAAATGTGTATTAAGGAAATTTTGAATTTTTCTCTCGATTTGCGCTCGATAAAATAATTTTATTGTGCTTGGCGCTCGATAATGTATTTAACTAACATGTGTATGCAGGCCTTTAAAGATCAAAGGTCAAAACCTCGACAACTGTAATTTGGTGATTATGAATTCTCTTTTGTTAAAGCTCCTTGGGCTTCAACGAACATATTCACATCACGAATCGCGTGCTTCGCACTCGATTTTGTCATTATGTTTAACTCTATTTTATTAAATGTATGTTATATTTATTTATGCAGTATTTTTATGGTCTTGTTTTTATAATTAATAAAAAGTTCCAACACTATTAAAAAAGAATGGTCATTAAACATTTTATTGCAATTTGTGTTGTTTTTCTATCAATTTAATTTGTTTATTTTTAAATTTTACTTTTTACGATTCAAACTAAAAATACAATGCAATATTATTATATTATTATATATGAAGTATTATGTATATATTATTGTAGCTTTTGTCCGTTTTCCAAAAAGCTAGTTTGATTATTTTAAAAAAAAATTAACCAGAGCTTACAACAAATTTGTTGATATTTTTGGATTAAGCAACTTTTTCCTTTTGAATTTTTTCGTCTTGTGTCGTTTTACCAAAAATTAATTTGTACTATTTTTAATCTTTTTTTCACGGCTTGGAGAAAATATAATCCCATCTAAAAATTATTGATATACAATTTATAGATTCATTTTGGTTAACAATTTTTGCCCATTCATTTTTTTCGCATCTTGTCTTGATTTTTAAAAAATTAAATATTTTATTTTGAATTTTATTTTTTGCGATTAAAACAAAACTACGCGTGCTATCAAAAAATGATTTTTGATGAATTTCAATAAGCTTTAACTGTTTCACCGCTTGTGATTTTTGTGCAATAAAAATTTATTAAAATTTTTATTTTGAATATCGTTTCTTTTTTAATAAAATAGACAGTAAGTGTCTTATTAAAAATTAATTATAACAACTTTTTAGATCTTTTTTGAGTGCACAATTTTTATTGCTTAATTTTATTCTTATCCTACATAATTTGACCGCACAAATAAATGTCTGATTTTTGATTATTTTTGGTTCGATCAAAGTTTGAATTTTCGATTTTTGGAAAAAATTCAAAAAGTTGTTACAATAATTTTGTAGGGCTTTAAAAAAGCAGCCTATTTCTATGCTGGACTTTTTTCATTCCGTGCGCTGTTTGGCTTAAAGTTTCGTTTCGTTTTTTTAATGTTGTTTAATGTTTCCATAAAATTATGTTCCAAAGCACAATCCAATCGCATTAGCCTTTCAAGATTTATATTATCAAGAAGTTGATCTGGTCTCTCTGTAGCTTAATGGTTAAAAGTATCAGACTGGCAGTCCGTAATACCTGGGTTTGGATTCCAGCGGAGATTGAGAGCAATTTATTCACAATTTACAAATAAGAATCAATATTAAGAAAATATTTATTATAGACCCGTGGAGAAAATAAAATTAAGATTAAATTATTTTATACTTAATTACGTACAATATTCAGAAACTGTAGACCCTTAGAAGACAGGGATCTAAGGTACAGGTTTTGTTGAAATTTTGTTAAAGAATTTTGAGTTCAAAAAATAAATATCTGAAAGTGAAGAACATAAACCATTTGAGCATACAGAATTGAGCCATTCTATGTCTTTGGTAATCTTCTTACAATTTCTATTTTAATTGGTTTAAGTGGATGAGATATGATTTCCGCTTTTTGCCTAATGTTTTTGATTGGTTCGATGTGCTTCTTCCTTATAATAAATTTAAGAAGAATTCTCGCTAAAGCAGTTTTCATCTCCATTATGGCATGTAGAGAACCTAAAAAAATCATTTTTAATGAGTAAAATATGAGCCTGACGTAAAAAGAAATGTTGTTTTTTCTAATTTTAATCAGATATAAACCTATACAGTTTCTTGGTCCTCCACTGAAGGGCAAATAACAGTATGGATTCCGTTTCGCGACTTCTTCTGGAAGAAATCTATCAGGATCAAATTTCAGTGGATCAGGCCAATATTTTTCATCACGATGTATTTTTGCTATAGAGCAGAAAGCCGTACAACCTTTCGGCATTGTGTAGCCTCCTGAAAATAAAATTTCTGGTTCAATAAACAATGATACGATATTTTAGTAAAAGTCTCTAATAAATGAAACGATGACCAACCAACATCAAGATCCTCTTCTACTTTTCGTAAAACGAATGCTACGGGTGGAAAGAGCCTCATTGACTCTTGAATCATTCTTTCTGTGTATCTCATTTCTCTTAAGTCATCAATCGTAATCAAAACATTTTCTGGAATCACGTCACCGTAAATATGCTTCAACTCCTGATATACTTTTTCCTAAACACAATCAGGCATCAGTTACTATTTACGATACTTAAATTGTCGATTGCTCTCATTTTTGAATTTTAAATACCTCAATTTAAATAGTTCAATTATGAAAGTTTGATTGTTTAATTTAAAATGAGTTAGTTGAATAATTATAAATACACTAGACTTTCGATTTAAGCACCGGTTTGGGTCTGACCTTGGCTTGAATAGAAAGTTTTCGAACGTTAATAGTCAGGGCCTTGTCGTGATTTTTCGCAACGTGATGCAGTTGCAGCCAAGTTGTTGGGATACTGCGCTTAATCTCTATGCTACTATTTAGTTTAGGGTGACTGGCCGCGTATAACCCCACCTATCGGCACCGAGGCGCCTCTCATCTATTGGTGCCAATTCCTTGCAAACCATAAATCAAAAGAGCTTAAATCGAAATTCTAGTGGGTCTGTTTTTCCTTGTTGAATTATGGTAGTATTCTACTTTGAAACGCTAAAAAAAAAACTATTTTTTTACATTTTTTCTGAGATTATTAAAAGTAATATTGACATAGGATTTATTAGTTTTAATGTATACGCTCTTTGAAATACATAAACAAATCTTTTCCATTCATTCTATTAATTTTTGATACATAAAAACATCAGTCAAAGTCAACTCCTCAAAATGTAGGTAGGTCCGCCATGTTGAAAATTTGTATTTGTTCATTCAATTTGTATTTATTTTAAAATACGAATCTTATTTAGCTTAAAATATTAATTATTCATTTATTTTATGAATTCATCTTTATGGTTAAAAATTCAGGTATATTTTGACGAAAAAAATATAGCCACTAAAATTGCATAAGCGGTGGGAGGGGGGAGGAGCCAAAACTTACGGTTCTTTACAAAAGAGAGGTCATTTGTTTTATACAATTGCATGACTTTAAAACTTCAGTATAATGACATTTATGGTGATGATACTTATTGAAATAAACAATTGTTTATTTCGTAGGAATTCCTATTTAAATTTGATTATCTTACCTGTACGTCAGGGTGGTGTGCCAACATCAACAATGCAAACTGAAGACCAACTGACACTGTGTCATACGCCTGTATTGCACAAAAATGTTTTATGATATTAAAGAAGTATTTTTTGTTTTATCTTCAAAATTAGAAGTTTCAATAAGATGCAAATCGTGTACTTACTGCCATTACCATGAAGTTCACCTCGTCACAAATTTGTTGATCAGAGAATTTCTGTTTATCTTGTAGGTCTAAGAGTAATTCCAAGAACCCTTCTCTTTGATTCTTAATTTTATCTGAAAAATAACCTGTTAATAACCCATAAATTGACGCCTCCATTCTATACCGTTCTACGTCGCGTTTAGGCGGAGTCAGTCAGAGCATATAGGACCTCAAGCTATACATCGCACAGTAGTACGAATATCACGACTCTGGACAAATTTTTTTTTCCGACTATAATTTTTATTTTATTCACACGGTTTTTTAAAGCATTAAAACTGATGAAAATTCACATGATCTTATCAGAGAATATATTTAAATTGAGGCTATCTTGTTTTTTTATTTCTTGACAAAAATGCAAAAAAAAATTTTTTTAATTTTGAAGAGTACCATTTTGAAGACAATATTCATATTCATTCCCAAATGCCCATAATGAGTAGAGGAGCTATCCAGTACGATTTTCCAGTACCGTAGGCTCAATTATAAAATGTTTTTAATTTGTTATAAACAAATAAGTGGATGAAAATGATTTCATATGATTTCGCGGTGCATGGTCCCTTGATTCTCAATGGATTTTCTCAATTGATCAACAAAAATAATTTTTGTGTCATACCCGTGAGGATTCATGATTAACGAATCATTATTATAAACAAATAAAGAAACCAATTTTTGGCGTCAGCTTTTGCTGACGAAAAGAATAGTCATTTTCCATGGAATTAGCTCCACAGAGCTCGTCAATGAATCTCAGTTATTATATCTGCTCATATAATAACAATTCGCAATTGTTCAAACGATCTTAGATAACAATTGCATTATTTAGCTATTTTTCGTTACACAAACTCCGTTCTTTGGATGTTTTTAATTTTAAAGGATTGATCTTCAAATAAAATTAAGGGATTTGGATGAATAATAACAACTGAAATTGTTATAAACAATTTCAGGAACACTTAATCATTCTTTCTATTCGTCATGGAATGAATAGCGTTTTTCACCCAGAATCAACTGCAGATTACTAATTGATGATACCCATTCATTATTTTCGATCATCCGATAGCAATTATTGATTATTTAAAGAAATGTAATAAACAAATACACAGTTTGAACATTTTGCGATGTTCTTACTTCGTTTTTAGAACTGGATTAACTATTAATGACTAATTTTTGTAACCCAATTGTTATCGGCAGGAACAATTTCATGAGAATAATATTAATATTAATTCGATAGGCACATGAAACTTTACGTCTGTTTCAAAAGTAAAACTTTTGCTTCTGGATGCAGTGGTGTTTCTAGCTTAACGAACTCACTTCTCAGACTTGATACTAGGCAGTCTGATAAGTCCATGAAAAATGAAACACGGAGACATTTTTTTGGCCAAAGTCGGTTTTATTTTTCAACATACTCTCCTTTTAGGTCGATACAGCGAGTCCAACGATTTTCTAACTTTTTGATACCGTCCGAAAAGTACTCGATCGGAAGGTCTCCAAAATACGCCTGAGTTTCAGCTATGAGCTCCTCATTTGAGTAAAAACTCTTACCGGTGAGCCATCTCTTCAGGTTAGAGAACAAGTAATAGTCGCTGGGGACCAGGTCTGGTGAATACGGTGGCAGGGGTACCAATTCGAAGCCGATTTCATGCAATTTTGCTTGTACAACTAAGCATGAATGAACAGGCGTATTGTCGTGATGATAAAGCGGTTTTTTCTTCTTCAAATGCGGTCGTTTTTCGACGATTTCTATTTTCAATCGGTCCAATAATGATGAATAGTATGCTCCGGTTATGGTTTTACCTTTTTCAAGATAGTCCACGAATATTATGCCACGTGCATCCCAAAATACGCAGGCCATAACCTTTCCGACCTATTGTTGCGTTTTTGGACGCTCCAGAGCACTTTGGCCCGGTGGAACCCACTGTTTTTACTGTTGCGTTGACTCAGGAGTGTAGTAGTGGATCCAGGTTTCATCCATGGTTATGAATCAGCGCAAAAACTCGGTTGGCTTACGCGAAAATAATGCCAAATTGCCCACACGTTCCAATGATATGCCTACAGCATTAGCTAGCTCCCTCAATTTCACTTTGGGATCATTCAACATCATATCATGGATTTTTTCGACATTTTCTGGTGTAGTGACCTCTTTTGGGCGCCCAGATCGTTCAGCATCAACTGTGCTCGTACGGCCACAACGAAACTCGGTAAAAACTTATGAATCATTCCAATCGACAGTGCAGAGTCCGGGTAATACTTATCCAGCTTGGCCTTGGTCTCGGATATCGTTTTGTTGCGAAGATAGTAGTGTTTGATCAAAACTCGAAACTCAGATCTTTCCATATTAAAAAAAACTCGGAGGTTAGTCGCTTCTCAATGCTGTAACTTGTAAATGTGTAAACATAAATGGCTAAAGTTTTGACAGCCGTCATTTGAAGGATCAAGCTCGAAGAAAATGGTTCACATTAGTGAATACTAATGCCATCTCTTAGAATTTGCAGGTACTTATCAGACTGCCTAGTAAATAAAGCTCAGAAAAGAATAGGAGATAATTCAATAAATGTGTGCTAGTGTCGATGCGACTTGTCTTCCTTGTATTATTCTCTCTGCATCAACTGAAATCTTTATTTTTGGCTTCCTGAGCCTCTTCCGATAATTGTCCGATTGGAATGACGAAGGAGTCTTTTATTTTGGCTCCATGGATCAACAATTTGTGTAGTAATGCAGGCATGAAATACCAATTGTATATCTGAAAGAGCAGGTTGGCGGTTTCAAGAGCATGTTTGTGAAATTTTTTGGTGTCAATGGCTCTACCGGATTCTAGGACTTGTAAGACTATATACATATTCGTCAGGATTTCTTCGTCAAAACCGGTGATTTCGGAAATAATGTTATAATTTTCAAAGAATTTTCTGGCGGTATTCCCATCGTTGGAAAAACCAGCGCATCCATTGACTTAAGACTTGCAACCTCAGTTTGAACGCTGCTTCATTTTCTGCTCTTTCTAACACTATCCGTATATTATTTATTTCGCTTGGTTTCGACCCGCAAATGATACAATTAGCAGCAGAAGAAGAACCGGTGATATGTCGGCATACTTGTCCATCTATCATTGTCCCGATTAGTTCATGCTCCACATAATACGTCGTTTTATCAATTTCGTTCTCGCTTTTCTTTAATATTTTCATTTGATTGTAAACGTTTCCGAATTCGAGTAAAATTTTCTCTTCAGATTCTTTGACATGCTCGCACATAATTGGCAAGCAATGTTTCGGTGAACAAGGTCGGGGGTTCTCTCAAACCATTGAAATTGACGGATCATCCAAACATTGAAGGCGGAGAGGGACCAAAGACATCGAAAAAAGGTTTCATCTGAACTTTTAGAATCTTCAAATCGCTGTTTATAAGGATTGAGTCCGAAAGTTTCATCACCACTGAATTTTGATGTCATTTTCAAATGCCTCTTACATTCGGGTGGTTCAACATCTTCACGTTTTAGTAGTCTGACAGCAGTATGATTCAAAAGGTTTTGTAGTTGAATAGTGGCTTCTGCTTCAGCGAAGGCGAAGCCACGAATCAGACTACGAGCACGAACTAGATTTTACCGGTTGAATGCGAGCTTAAACTGGATTTTTCCGGTTGAGTATGAGCTTAAACTGGATTTTTTTGGACAAAGTGTGTATTTGCTTATTACACATGTTAAAATAATCAGCAATTGTTATCAAATGATCGAAAATAATAAATGGGTATCATCAATGAGTGATCTGGAATTGATTCTGGGTGAAAAACGCTATTCATTTCATGTCAAATCGGAAAGATGAGTAATTGTTCATGAAATTGTTGATACCAATGGCAGTTGTTATAATTCATCCAAATCCTGAAACATTATTCAAATATCAGTCATCTAAAATTAAAAACATCCAAAGAACGGAGTTTGTGTAACGACAAATAGCCGAATAATGCAATTGTTAACTAAGATCGTTTGAACAATTGCGAATTGTTATTATATGAGCAGATATGATAACCGGGTATCATTCACGAGCTTTATGGAGCTAATTCCATAGAAAATGACTATTCTTTTCGTTACCAATATCTGAAGCCAAAAATTGTTTTCCTCATTTGTTTATAATAATGATTGTTTATTTATGAATCCTTACGTGTATGAAACAAAAATTATTTTTGTTGGTCAATTCAGGAAATCAAGTGAGAATCAAGGGACCATACACCGTAAAACTATATGAAACCATTTTCATCCACTTATTTGTTTATAAAAAATTAAATACATTTTTTAATTATTCTGCGGTACTGGAAAATTATACTGGATAGTTCCTCCACTCATTCTGGGTATTTTAGAATGAATCTGAATATTCTCTTGAAAATGGTACGCTTCAAAATTCAAAACAAATTTTGTTTTCATTTTTGTCATGAAATAAAAAAAATAGAGCCTCAATTTGAATCGTATCAAAACTGTAGTCGGAAAATCAATTTGTCAAGCGTCGTGATTTTCTTCCCACTGTGCAGCGTCTAAACGCAACGCAAATCTGTGCACCGCCTAAATTTCAAGTAGAGTTGCATGGCTTAAACGCGTCCATGTTATTATTCACAAATCATATACCTTTATGTATTTTTATCATATAATTTTATTTTTACCCTTTTTAACTTCACCATGTTTTTCGAATTCATTTTTCTTCTTTGCAATTATCTAAAAAAAGATGAAAAAGAAATATATTTCGATGTGGAATTAGTTTAATTTATTTACAAATTTACATGTAATATGTTGTGCATTGCTTACAGTATGTGATATGCGGTGCATTCCTTTAATACTTCTGTAAAAATCGTTGGACATTTTGGTTAAATTGAAAATTTTATCAGGATGTAACCAAGGCCTGAAACCTCGCTGCATTATCAATTCGAAGACTCTGTGAATAATTAATTACAATAAAATAAGAGGATTAAGATCACGTAACGCTCACCAGATTCCTACCTTAAGGGCCGTCTATAAACTACGTTACAAGTTTTTAGCTACCCCCCCCCACCTCCTATTGGAATGTAGCCTTTGTCTGAATATGCATTTTAAGCCATTTTAAGCTGGTGTGTTCGTAAATTGAGACCAAAACAGTGAAATTTAAACAAAAACTACCCAACTACGACAATGATAATGTGGAACTTTACAGTCTCAAAGTAAAAGGAAACTCGAATTGAAATCGGTTCGGTTAAGGAGCTGGATAAAAATTCAATTTTGAATTTGAAAAAAACGTACGGTAGGGAATTGAATTTTCCTGCCCAAGGAGAAGGTTAGTTACGACCTAAACGTGGGGAGGAAAGCCTAAGTAGTACCCCATATGTAGCGACGACCTTGAAGCAGCAACGATGAAGACCCTAAATAGGTAGGAGTTCGTGGTTAGTAAAATAGAAGTATAAGCTAGAAGTCGACTAAGACGCGGATGTGGGGTGGCTCTCGACTTTTAAAACAGTCCCCTAACCCCAGACGTTAACTGCGGCCCCAAGGCTGACGGTTACTAGTGTATACGGAGATGCACACGGTGTCAAGCAATACCGCTGAAATGCAGCTGACAAACATCACAGGTTTAGATGTTTCAGCGATCTTAAAAAGGGCAAGTAAGTGGAAAATTCCAGGTCCGAACATGGTGCATAACTTCTGGTTTTCCAAAAATTTATAAATGTCTTACAGCTATCATTGCAGACAAGGTATACGATCTGCAAAGCGAATCGAGACTACACACCCTTAAATTTGTCCTCAGATGTAGTCTTGGCTATAAGGGCCGAAACCATAGAGGAATAAGAAATGCAATGGAGATAGAAAGCTATCCTCGGAGAGCACCCCAAAACGTGTAGATAAACATGAAGTGTATACTGAAGCATCCAATATTTGGCTAAGAAAGGCTGTTCTGTATCCAGAGTCGGAAGGATTCGTCATTGCGTCATTGTGATACAGGACAAGGTTGTCAGCACCAGGAATGATCGCAAACATGTGTTATATCAAGACGTAGTTAACAGGTGCCCATTATGTGGAGATCATCCTATATTGGGATGTCACTATCCGAACAGATCATTATATCTGGGCCAATCGACCTGACTTCATGATGTGAGAAAAAAAGTGTAAGAGTTAACATCATCGCCATTGCTTGTCCACTTAAACGAAAAGTGAAGTCAACCTACGAGGGCCAAAGTCGGTTTTATTTTTCAACATACTCTCCTTTTAGGTCGATACAGCGAGTCCAACGATTTTCTAACTTTTTGATACCGTCCGAAAAGTACTCGATCGGAAGGTCTCCAAAATACGCCTCAGTTTCAGCTATGAGCTCCTCATTTGAGTAAAAACGCTTACCGGTGAGCCATCTCTTCAGGTTAGGGAACAAGTAATAGTCGCTGGGGGCCAGGTCTGGTAAATACGATGGTTGAGGAACCAATTCGAAGCCGATTTCATGCAATTTTGCTTGTGCAACTAAGCATGAATGAACAGGCGCATTGTCGTGATGATAAAGCGGCTTTTTCTTCTTCAAATGCGGTCGTTTTTCGGCGATTTCGATTTTCAATCGGTCCAATAATGATGAATAGTATGCTCCGGTTATTTTTTTACCTTTTTCAAGATAGTCCACGAATATTATGCCATTTGCATCCCAAAAGACGGAGGCCATAACCTTTCCGACCCATTGTTGCGTTTTTGGACGCTTCGGAGCACTTTGGCCCGGTGGAACCCACTGTTTTGCCTGTTGCGTTGACTCAGGAGTGTAGTAGTGGATCCAGATTTCATCCATGGTTATGAATCGGCGCAAAAACTCGGTCGGCTTACGCGAAAATAATGCCAAATTCTGCTGGGAAGTTGTCACACGAATTCGTTTTTGGTCCACTGTGAGCAAACACGGCCTACAGCATTAGCTACCTCTCTCAATTTCAATTTGGGATCATTCAACATCATATCATGGATTTTTTCGACATTTTCTGGTGTAGTGACCCCTTTTGGGCGCCCAAATCGTTCAGCATGAACTGTGCTCGTACGGCCACAACGAAACTCGGTAAACCACTTATGATTCGTTCCAATCGACGGTGCAGAGTCCGGGTAATACTTATCCAGCTTGGCCTTGGT
>NC_046665.1:95759961-95761835 GCF_010883055.1 Belonocnema kinseyi
TTGACAGGCGTCATTTGAAGGATCAAGCTCGACGAAAACGGTTCACATTAGTGAATACTAATGCCATCTCTTAGAATTTTCAGGTACTTATCAGACTGCCTAATATACGACCAAGATCCACAAGCATAGCAAGCTAAGGCATGAAGTAAAGACGATATGGAGGAATGTGAATCATGCATCTATTCATTCCTTTGTGATTTCGGCTACAGGAAATGTGCAGGCAAGATGCACTGAACGTCTTAAATATTTAGGAGTCCGTAAGGTATTTGCAGCAGCTCAGAAGGCGGTTTTATTAAATATCTGTCGCATTGTAAAAAACTGACTTGACTATCAGAAAGCAAGCAACTAAAACCATGTGGAGTAGCCGATGGTAGCTTTAAGAAAGCATCCAGAGGTGACTGCAGTCACCTCCAACGCTCGCGGCCGCTCTTAGTTGTGTACCTACAACATCAGCGCAGGAGGTTTCAAGCATAATATTAAATTTACTTAGAATGTCCTTATGCCATCAGTGACTTGACTTAGTCCGTGACTATAAAATGTAATCCGGTTGACCCGCGTAAAAGTTTTGAATAAAATAATATATTTATCTAAAAATAGAACAATGCTATTAAATTATCTGCCAAAGAGATGAATATCCAAATATGAATGAAAATAGATTACGTTATTTATGTGACCGAAAACATTAATTTTTAACCAAAAATGCTATATCAATTCATTGCGTTATTTCCACTCCACTGCCATACCCTTCACTGTTACCCATCGTATTACCTTCGACACTTTATTAAAATTAATCTAGTGGACGTGAGTTTTGCGGAAAAGAATGTCAGTAAGGTAAAAATCGGATAACTGTTATATTTCAAGACCTTAACACAAAAAGCCCTATCCAAAAAGTAAGATAAATTCATTTTCTCATACCTATCTACACATACACCAAATTCGGCGTACATTTTGGGGTCGAAAGTTTCCGATAAGCCCATAGAAGCTTCTGAAATGATGATTAGTCAATGATCGAATAAACGAACAAAAAATGCAACTAATGCGCATCAATAAAATATAATTTTGTCCTATTTATCTTAACTTCTCTTACCTAAAGCAACGTTCAAAGAAAAAGGTACCAAATAGGAGCGGACTTCGAATTCCCCTCCATCCAATTCTTCTTCCATTTTCTTAACCATTGATTTTGAATGTTTATCGAAAATATGCACAAATTTTCTTAGAATTTGAAGACTAAAAGCAGGTTGAATTAATTTACGATGAACACGCCACATTGGAACTAGTGAAAACAAAAAAAAGTTTAAAAATGTTATGAATTTATTAAATGGTGGAGTCAACGCTGCCGATGCCGACAAGGAAACAGTTTGCCGGCTGCGTTTCGAGAAAATTGAAATATGAAATGAAAGAGCATTACGTATATAGTCATACAAATACCTGTGAATATCATTTTTGAGATCAAAACTAGTGAAAATCATGCTTAAAGAATGGCCTTTCAGTATTTGTACGTTCTGATTAGAGAACGTTAGATTGATGTAAAATTTGACTAACCCTGTTTGGGACAAACATTCACATTTTAAAATCTTCTGAACTCGAAAAACAGGTTTTTACGAAGTTTCTTGTCTGTCTGCATGTATGCATGTCTCTGAGCACGATAAAATTTGAAAAAATTAATCTATTTTATTGTTTTTCGGTTCTCTTGTTTACTGTCAGAAACGAAAGTTTAGGTTCATTAGTTAGCTACGAGGGTAGTTCAATAAGTCCTTAGAATGAAGTATAAGAACAATTTTTTTTGGGTACATTTTTTTTTATTTTTCAACATAATCTTCTTGGAGCTCTATACACTTGGTCAATCGCTTTTCAAGTTTTTTTAATCCTTCAGA
>NC_046665.1:95761935-95769914 GCF_010883055.1 Belonocnema kinseyi
TCTAGTCGGGAGTGGTGCTGACTGAAAACAGATGATTTGGAGCGATTCGCGCGCCATATGTTGGTCATTCTAAGGACTTATTGAACTACCCTCGTATTATGGATGAAAATGTAAAAAGTTAGAGCATTAAAGAAAATGGTTCATACCATTTTTTCAAGATTTGAAAATTCTATGTGAGGTTATTCATAACACTCGAAAATTCGAAAAATTTATCTTAACAACCTTTTACGATTAAAGAAAACTACCAGAGTTCTAGCATTTTCAAAATAAAGAAAACGAAGGGAAATAAGAATTTTAAGCCGAGCAACGCATGATATGAAACAAGTTAAGAGAAGCGAAACGTTTCTTTTTAAAAAATGTTTGAAACATCACATTTTTGTTTGAAACACAGTTTCTTTAACTTTCGACCTTGAAAATAAGAATTTCAGTGTTTGCACATATATGTTTTTGAATTTATTTATATTTACTTTAATTACCTGGAGCAAGAAGCAATGCATTACCGAGCCAAGGCCGAAGGAGTCTGTAAAGGGAAGCTTTCCCCATACTTTTTGGACTTGTCAAGATAGTCTTAAAATAATAATAAAAAAATTAATTAAGAATGAATTCTAAATTGTTTAATTTTATATTTACTTTCATTTGATCAGGTTCGTGGATTATAATAAATAATTGATTGCCCAGCCACCCTCGGAATGGTGAAGCATATTCTTCAGCTATTTCCAATAACTTTTCGTGCGCAGCTGGAAAAGAAAACATATTTTGGGGCTTCATTTTTCATTAATATTTGATATCTTGAGCCTGCAAAATTTTTATTCCACTTTTGAGTTGGGCAATCTTCTCAAATATCTTTGTCTGCGCAAAATATACGTTTGCACATTTTCTTGGAATTGATCATCATTTTCGAAGCAGGAGAATTTTTTTATTGAAGAATTTTAATAATGGATGGATATTTCTAAAACTATATAAAAAGGATCCGGGGCATAAAGCATGTAACAATTGCCCTTAGACTTGTCCCTTCAAACCCGAATCTTGAAATTTTAGCCTTGGGAGAGTTATCGAAGGGAAATGTTAGAAATAAAGGTAGTCGCCAAAAAGACAAATATAACTGAAGGTATTTTTGTAGACATTTTTTTATATATTCAGCCAATAAAGACAAGATATAGAGAGGAAATCAATATAGAATCCATAAAGGCAAGAAATGAGAATGACTTAGTCAACAGTCAGCTAATGAGGGCAAGCCATGAGTGCGATTTAGTCATTATCTAGCCAATGAAGGTAAGATTTGTCCAGGATGTTCTCAATATCTAGACAATGAAGGCATGAAATGATCTTGATTTAGACAATATCCGGCCAATGAAGGCAAGTCATGAGTGCGACTTAGTCATTATCTAGCCAATGAAGGCAAGAGATGACCAGAATGTCGTCGATTCTAACCAATGAAGGCAACTTCTGGTAACTAAGTATCTCTAGCTGATGATCGAGTTCCTGCGTATTTTATGGTCTGCTTCAGTCTTTGTGATGGAAAACGAATTCTTTCTTGACGCCGGGCATACCCCAAGAACCATAATATTACTGCTTCTATGTGCACAAGTTCACAAGTGCACATCCTGGACAAATCTTGCCTTCAGTCGCTAGATAATGACCAAATCTCGCTCATGTCTTGCCTTCATTGGCTGGCTGTTGACTAAGTCATTCTGATTTCTTGCATTTATGGGTTCTATATTGATTTCCTCTTTATATCTTGTCTTTATTGGCTAAACATTAGCAATAAATGACAAGTTCACATTTAATGACCTTGAAAAATCACCTGTGTCTTAATGTCATGACTTTATTTCCATTTCTCCATTAGAGCCCAATAACTTTCATAGAGAACATTTTTTTCGCAGAGCTGCAGTTTTTGAGATATTTGGTAATGTTTCTTAAAAGGGTTGGATGTTTAATCAAAATCCATCGAAAGCCATTTCATGTACATTTTCTGCGGGGTCCTTTTGATTTTTCAAATTAAAACTGGTTTAAAAAAATTTTTTGAGCGAAAATATTGTCTTTTCAATCAAAAAATAGTTTCTAGACATTCCAGATATTCAGGAAAAACATGTCTAGGATTTGTTTCTTTGGATGAAACCACTTCGACCGAATTCTGACAGAATTTAAAAAAAGTAAGACGCATTATCAAACTTTTGAATATTTGCGTTAAAAAATAATTTAAAAGTATATGAATATTGAAAAACGGCAGTATAATTGTATCGAAGAAATTTTAACATCGTGTACTAATTCAAAAAAATTACCAATGACATCCATTCCTAGGAAAAAATGAGCATTTCCTATAATAGGGTAAGCCTTCGGCCCAGGCAATTTGTCACCATCTTTATAAAATTGAAAATTGTTCACGTAGTCAAAGAGCACTAACAGAATAATACTTAAAATGCCGATCGACAAATAAAAGATCACTGACATTTTTTAAATTTTGACCGACTATTAACTGCGACAATCAAAATAAAACTAACGCTTTCCCAATCAAGTTGCATTTATACATACAAACGAGGCTGTAAACTCATCTTAGATGTCAAGACGCGGGTCAAAATTATTTTCAAAATTTTAATAATTCATATTTTTAAACCCTGTGTCAATTTCAAATACAAAGCAAAAATGGTAATTTCCATTCATTGTCACATAAATAATTTTATGTTTTCAAAATACAAGATTGCAGTTTGCAAGTTTGTAAGGACGACACATAAGTTCGTCTCAAAAAAACGCTACAAATACAGGCAATAACAATTCCTGAATATAATATAGTAATTGCAAGTATACGTCATTACAGTTATTAAAAATCTTCGTCTTAAAGAAAATTGATTATGTAAATATGTTTCCAAGATACAACTTTTTTCAGACAAATTTTTTTTTAGTAAACCTAAAATCATTAAAAAATGTTTTGGTAAAGGATTTAAATATAATTTTGCATTCTCTCCTAATAAACTATTCCTTGTTTAGTCATATGAAACATTGTCTATGCATTCTATACATATTCTTTAAAAAGCAATTTGTTTGGAATTCATTGAGTATTCAATTTATTTTCAACAGAATACAATATGTCAAATTACAAAAATATGTGTTAAAGAAAAAAGTGAACCAATTTTTATTGAGAAGGGATACCCATTAAGATATGTTATTAAAATTAATAAACTTTCTTAATATTTTTAACCCGTTCATTCGATTTAGGTTAAACCAATTTTGATCTCAATTTGTTGAAAAAAATCTGTTTTTATTTAAGGACATGTTGTGCAAAAGATGTTTTTAATTATGAGCAAGGTTATAGATGTGTTTTAGAGATAAAAAAAGTTTCAAGGATTTAAACATAACTTTAAACATGAAAACATATCAAATAATTATTTAATCTTCTTGGTAACAATATTTTCTTGAAAACCCGTTCTTAGTTTGATAGAAATAATTTTGTTTAATGTAAAATTTTTTTTTAACTGAATGTTTATCTATTTTATGTTTTATTTAAAATTAACAGTTTGAAAATTCAGACCCAGCATTCTGAAATTCGAAAAGTTAAATTATTTTTTGAACCGTAATCATTTGGTAGTCTTATCTACGTTTGGTTGTTCGGTGGCCCAACAAACTTTTTGTTCAGAGCAGTTTTTCTAAAAGTGGTAAGGGATGACTCAAAAATAATAAGTTATCTATTTTTCTTTTGAAACCGTTTGCTGGTTACATTGTAATGTTTGATACACGGATAAATTAGAAGGTCAGCTTGGCTACCTAGATGTACAGATAGACTATATTGGAGGGTCGACTATAGACCAGCCCTTGAAGATGGATAAAGCGACTATCTATAGAAGGTTTAAAGAAAGGGTTCAAATCGATCATCTTAGAATGTCAACTTGATTATCTTGGGCAGTCGATTCGAATGCTATATAAAGTTGAACTGATCATCAAAGAGGGTATAATTAATCATTACAAAGAGTCAAAACGTTCATCGTAGAGGTTCGATTTGATTATCTCGGATAGTCGACTTGGTGTACTCGGACAGTCGACCTGGCCATCTTAGAGGTTCAATTGATTATCCTACATGTTCTATATTTGTTGTCCTTTTTCTGCAGTACAGTACAGTGAAGATGCTATATTTGTTTAAGTGTGTGCAAAATAATAAGTGTGTAAACCACTGAATATAAGTGTATGTAGTTCTTGGTTGCAACTAAGACTACGACAATAATTAGGAAAACAATCACTTTTTTCTCGTGCCAAAAATCGAGATATTCCATTTTAACCCATTCAATTTATAAATTTGTAATTGAATTAAATTTGTTTTTAAATATTCAGCAAGGTTTGACTTTTTATATAAAATAACCAATTATAAATAAAATGACATTTTAGAGAGCTAAATTTAAAATTTAAACGTTACTATTTTAATTTTAATTTTCAAAAAAAATTTTATATATAATTAAATTATTGATTCTTAATAAATAACAGTGGAAAAATTATTTAATTATGAAAAATTTGAGTAAGTTTTAGAGATAAAAAAAGTTTTAAAGACTTAAATATAATTTTAAACATGAAAACATATCAAATAATTAATTAATCTCCTTGGTAACAATATTTTCTTGAAAACCAATTCTTCGTTTGATAGAAATAATTTTGTTTAATGTAAATTTAAATATACAAAATGCAGTGAAAATTATATTTTGTTTGTACGAAGTTAATTTTCGTGGTGGAAAATTCATTTTCTTGGGTGAAAGACTCATCATTTTTATTAAAGATGTATTTCTTTGGTTGGAAATTGATTTATTATGTCAAAAATGCGTAGTTTTTTGGCAATGCATTAATATTCTTGACAAAAAAATATTTCTTTAGTTGAAAATTAACCTTCTTTTAATTGAAAATTCAACTATTTGTTTCAAAATCCATTTTTTTGTAGAAAATTAATTTTTGTGTTTCAGAATTATTTCGATAACTAAAAAATAAATATATATATTTTTACCGAAAACTAACCTTTTTTTGATGAAATTTAATCTATTTCATTAAAAAACCATGTATTTTAAAGAAAATTAATGTTTGTGGTTGAAAATTTATTTTTTTGGTTGAAACTTTGTCTTTTTTGTAGATAATTAATCTTCCTAGTTAATTCGTTTTTTGGTTTCAATTTTTTTTTTAGTTGATTTAACTATTTGATTGAAAATTAGCGTATTTTGTCAAAAGTTAATTTTTTGTAGAAAATTAATTTTCGTGGTTGAAAATTAATCTTTTTGGTTGAAACTTCGTATTTTCTTTGTAGAAAATTATTCTTCCTGGCTGAAAATTCATCTTTTCTTTTAAAAATTTATGAGTGTGACTGAAAATTTAATTATTTTTTTGAGAATTCGCCTTTTTTATAGAATATCAATCTTCTTGTTTGAAAATTTAATTTAATGGACAGAATTTGAAATATTTGGTTAAAAATTCATTTTCGACGGGAAAGGTTAATCATTTCCGTTGAAAATTAATCTTTTTGGTTAAAATGTATTTACTTTGTTGAAGATTCTACTTTTGAGTTAAATAACGCACAAAATGAAAACAAAAGTCTAGGAAAGAAAAATGTTAAGTTTTAAAAGCCCTACTAGATTATCATAAGAACTTTTTAAATATTTTCAAAAGATTGAGAATTTAATTTTTGACAGCACAAAAAATAATCAAAAATCAGAGATTGAATTTTGCGGTCAAACTATGCAAGATAAGAAAAAAGATAATAATCTAAACATTTTGCACCCACAAAAGATGTACAAATTTTTGATTATTCAAGCTAAAAATTCTTTTTAAGAATTTTTTCTAAGAATTCTTCTTTTAATCATTGAAAATTAAAAATAATAATTAATATTAAAAATTAAAAAATTAATCAATGAAAAATTTTTCGCCTTAATTTTATCTAAATATTTCTTAACAAACACTTTTTTATATTATTTTTACATTCGACATAATAATAAGTTCAAATATGCAGATACAAAAAAAATGAATTCACAAAAAATTGTTCACTTAAAAGTAATCTAATAATTTGCCATGAATCATTTTTCGATAGGTCACTTAGTTTTTGTTTTAATCGTAAAAATAAACAGCAACAATAAAAAAGTCAAATTTTTGGCAAACCTACACAACGTAGAAATAAATGATTGAATAAAAGTTATTTACCCCAAGAAGATATAAAAATTTCTCAATAACCCTTTTTTTGATAGGCAGCGTCGTTCTTGTTTGAATCATAAAAAAGAACATTCATAAAAATTAAATTTTTGTTAAAAGCGCACAAGAAACGAGAGAATGAATTCACAAAATTTGTTCAACCAAAAAAGTCTGGAAATTTTTAAAAATAATTTATTGATAAAACGCGGGGTTTTCCTTTTTAATCATAAAAAATATTGTGAAAAATAATGGAATTTCATTTTTGAAAACTGACACAAGACAAATTGAAATGTTTATCAAGGCTTAGATTCGAAATAGTCTTCAAGGAAGCTTTTTTCTGATTTATATTTTTAAATCCAAAACATAAAAAGTAAACAATTCATAATTTAAAGTATTAAAAGCGCACTCTCTGAATTGAGGAATCTGATGCGCAATCATTCTTAAAAAATTGAAAAACATAGAAGTTGAATATTTTTAAAATGATAATTTCAGAAATAAATGTAATATTTGAAAAAAAACATTCTAAATTTAACAATTTTCAATTAGTCTAAACAATTTTTTTTAATTTAGCATTTCCAAAACAAACTTATTCAAACTAACAACTTTCAAAATAAAAGAGTTTTACGTTTTGTGCAAAACATAATTTAATCAATTCAAAAATGAGTTTAAAATGAATTAGGAAAAGATTAAAGAGAATTCCAGCAAATTTGATTAAAAGCCTCAGAATTGAGGATGAGTTTTAAAATCTTCAAGATGAACGAAACAAAACCTTTTAAAAAATCAATTGAATTAATAGAATTATGTGAACTTAGGAGAATTCAAAAGAATTTAGGATAAATTAATAATAATTCATGGCGAATCCAAAATGAATTCCAAACAATATTTTCTACCTTGACAATCTCTTGAAATGGTTTAAATCTTTTCAGAATGTCTTGAAAATCTTTTAAATAAACTAAAATATTCTAAATTAATTTAATTTTAAATCCTTTGACATTTTTAAAAGTTCTTGTAAATTCCAAGGAATTTCAAAAATGTCCTTAAAATATTTTAAAGCCTCGGACCATTTTTATTGTTGATCTAAATCAATGAATAACTTTTATAAATAATTCTTAATTCTCTAAGATACTTTAAATACTTTAGAATCACATTAAACTACTAAAATCAATTAAAAATTACTTGGAATTTTTTTTAATGACATGAAATATTGTCATTTATTTGTTAATCCCTTGAAATTTTTAGAAACTCTTGTAAATGCCAAGGAATTGTAAAAAATGCCTAAAAATATTTCAAAGTCTTAGAAAATTTCAATGATGGATCTTTGAAATAATTTGTAATTCCCTACAATACTTTCAAATACTTTTAAATCGCATTAAAGTAACAAATTTAATTAAAAATTACTTTGAATCATTTTAAATAGCCAAAAATATTGTAAATTAAAGTTATATATATTTTTTAATTTCAGGAAATTTTTAAAAGCTCTTGTAAATGCCAAGGAATTTGAAAAAATTCTTTAAAGTATTTCAAAGCCTTTCAGCATATACAAGATTGATCCTCAGAGCTAATTAAATAACAACTCTAAAACATCCATTGAATTTAGTATGACTGAGAAAATTTTAAAGACTTCAAGTGAACTAACAAATATCAAAAGAATTTTAAATAACTCAGGATAAATTAATAAAAATTCAAGGTGGATTCAAAAGGGGATATAAGGATTTGTCTGTGAGGCCTACAATGAACCAAAAAAATCCGATTACAGACTTCACTGGTAAATTTATCTACAAACACTAAAAATAGGGTAATTTTTAACGCAAATAGGAGAATAAGAAAGGAAT
>NC_046665.1:95770014-95784520 GCF_010883055.1 Belonocnema kinseyi
TAGTCAATTCAATATGAAGCACTTATGTATGATTTCAACTTTCTGAATATATTCCATTCTTATCGAAATATTTAAATTTTCAAGCAAAAACATTAAGTTTCAACAAAAACAGACAAAATATCAACGAAATAGTTGAATTTTCAAACTAAAGAGATAAATATTTTTAAAAAGAGTTGACTTCTAAACACGAAAAGATACAATTTTGAAATTGAAAAAATTAAAAGAAGTTTCTTTTCCTTTCTAATTCTCCCTATCCTACAAATATTGCCACACAAAATCGACAACCTTCTTTTCCAGATTTCAATATAAATTAAATGAAAAAAATCTGCCCGCTTCGTGGGCACAGTCTGGTGGCGCGCTGCGCGCGCGGCTATTAGTTCTCGCGCTTCGCGCTCGATAATGTATTTACCTCGCGCTCCGCGCTCGGTCTTGATAATATCCTTCAAATTTGTGCGCAGACCTTTAAAAACTAAAGGTCAAAGAATCGGCAACAGTAATTTGCTCACGTGACTTTTTTTTTGTTAAAGCTCCTTCGGCTTTAATGAATACATTCTCATCACGTATGTAGATGCTTCGCACTCGAATTTGTGACTCAACTTGTATGTCATTTCCATAAATGTATATTATTACAATTCATAACATGCATTGATATTAAAACAGACGTAGTTTCATTGTCTCTTTTTAAAAAATGCGCATTCTTTAAAAAAAATTGGTTATTTAACATTTTATTGCAACTTCTACTGGTTTTTCAAAAACTGAATTTGCTCATTTCCAATTTCATTTTTACGATTTAAACGTATAACCTGACCTACACGTCAGCCTTGCCCTTTTTAACTTCTAAATTAAATCCACACCTGAGTGACCCACAGTGGGAAAAAATTACATTTTTGATTCAAAATAACGTACGGCCCACAAATTTTGAGCGATTTGAACAAAAATTTTTTTAAAAAGGCTGTTCAGATTTCTAAGAGAGTTGTCGATTCTGATTTTTCAATCAGATTTTCAATTTTTTATAAATAAACAAATATGACGCAAAAATGGCCATTTTATCTATTTGACGTTCCCGGTGCTCGTCAATAACAGGAAAATTGTTGAAATTGCCTAAGTTTTATAGAGTAACATTAGCGAAAAATGTTTCAATATTGTATATTGAACAAAAAAATTTTCGATAAAGCAATTGATTTTTGGAAAAATGTTTTCTCGATTTTCCATAATTATATGTTTTTTTAAAGTTATATTGCAAGAAATTTAAATAAAAACAATATCATATTGATTAAATTCTCTATCAAGATTATCATTCTTTGTATTATAAACAAGTTTAATGAACAAATCCGATAATCAGGCATTTTTGGACGAGAAAAATCCTTTTTTTTCGATGCACATTTTTATAAATTAGGAACTTTATGATAATTTTTAATGCCAGTCTTTTCAGTTGGAAACTTTATTAGAATTTCAGCAACATTCATAATAATTTAATAAATTTGACAATTTGTTTTAAAAAATGTGATCAACAAATTCATTAATCAAGTATTTGTCTACAGAAAAATTCGGTTTTTCTATGTCAGCTTTTGAAATTAGAATATCAAAAAAAAATTTGTTCATCGACAGCTGCCCGAATGATGCATCTGTTTTTTGATTTTGTTTTAAATATAAAATTTATTAACTCATCATGAATTTTGTTAAATTGATTATAAAGATTTAAATTAAAAGTCTGACATCGATACAAAACAGAAAATATTTCTGTCGATAGATACCCCAATAATGCATTTGTTTATTAATTTTGTTAAAAAAAATCACAAAATTGATAAAAAATTATGAATTTTGCTGAAGTTATCATGAGCTTCCTAATTAAAATAGTTGGCATAGAAAAAACAAGTTCTTCTGTAGAAAAACGCCTGATTAATGCATTTATTGATTACATTTGTTTAAATAAATCATAAAATTTATCAACTTATTATGATTTTTGCTGAAACTGGCATGATGTTCCCAACTGAAAAGACTGTCATTGAAACAACTGAATTTTTCTGCCAACAAATTCCCAAATAATTCATTTGTTTAAAAAATCATTAGAAAAATCAACAAATTATGAATGTTGCTAAAATTGTCACAAATTTCCTGATTAAAAAAAATTTATATTGAAATTTATATTTAATTAATATTATAATTAATAATTAACATTAATTATTATATTATATTCATAAATAAAATTAATATTATAATTAATATTTTATATTTAAATTTATATTGTCGAAAAATTGATAACCTAATTCAAAAATCAGGCGGTATGGATATTTAGTGGCTGAACAAATGTAATGTTTGATTTTCCATTATTTTTTTATGCTGTCAAAATTTAAGTTTTCGATTTTTTGAAAAAATTCAAAAGGCTGATATGATAATCTTGTAGCGCATTAAAAAAGAAACTTTTTTCTTCTCTAGACTGTTTTTCATATCGCGCGTTATTCGACTTGAAATTTTCATTTTCGTGTGTTTTTTTGGAATTTTGTAAATGCTATAACTTTAGTACATCTTGCTTTTATCAAAACAAGTCATCAAAATAAATTGTTTGCCTTTTTAAATAATATGAATATCCGTACAGAAAAGTTTTGAATTTTCATAAAAAAGTGGTCTCAAAAATATTCAAAATATACTCACTTTTGAACTTTAAATTCAAAATGACTGGATAACTAACTTGACCTTTATTTTAGGACACTAAAAGAATATACCAAAGGCCAATCCAATCTGTAAATTCTTTCGAAAGTTATCGTGCTGACAAAAAAAAGCCACCAACGGATGGAAAGACAGACAGAGTGACAGACTGACAAAAAGACACATTCGTAAAAACCTGTTTTTCGGATTCAGAGGGTCTCAAAACGTGAAAATTTGTTAAAAACGGGGGGGGGGGCAAATTTCACACAAGTCTAATACCTTCTCTGATGAGAATGTAAAAATCAAATTAATAAAAAGTCATGCTTCTGAATTTATCTAAACCTTTTTAATGTTAATAATATAAACTAATTAATTGACAATTACTATCTTCTGAAAAATGCATCTTTGTAGCTTAAACATGAAACTATTTTGTTAAAAAAGCAACTATTTTTTGTTGATTTTTAATCTTTTTTTTTAAATTAAACTATTTGCTTGAAAATTCATTTATTATGTACAGAAAGCTTCTTTTTTGGTAAAAAAACTCAAACATTTGTCTTTTTACATTCTCATCAGAGAAGGTATTAGATTTATGTGAAATTTGACACTATTTTAGTATACGAAACTAAAATTCAAGTTCGTTAGCTAGCTACTTTGGATAAAAATTCATAAAAGGAGGTCATTTTGAATATTTTTGCATTTTAATTGAAAATTTTTTTATTGAAAATTCATTTCCTTTGTTTCAAAAGAAGATTTCGATTGAATATAATAATTTCTTGACCAAAAATTTAACTATTTGATAAACGAATTTTCAGCTTAGGAAGATAAACTATCTAACAAAAATAAGATAATACAATTTTTAGTTGAAAACTGGTTTAAAGAAAAAGAATCTTCAAGAAAATAGTTCCATTTATTACCAAGAAATATAATTATCAACTAGAGAAGATAAAGCTTTAAAGAAAAATTAAATTATTACATTAATAGTCAAAAGAATAATTTGATATTAATAAGAAATTAATTTTTAACAAACCAGTTACACTTTTTGCTGAGTAGTTGAATTTTGAACGAAAAACGATTCATTATTCAAAGCGAATTTAGATGAAAATTCTACAACATAAAAATGAATTATAAAACCAAGAAGACGAATTTGCAACCAGCAATGATTTTTCAGCCAGTAGAAAAAATCATACGAAATGTTAAATATTTCAGATAATTTTCAGATATTCCAATTTTTTGGGCAATCTTTTTTTTCCTTTATTTTTATAGATCAGTAAATTTTTACATAAATCCGAACACAACGAAATTCCCTAACGCACAATATCGCAGTCTGGGTGAATCAGTCAAAATATTCCTTGTATACTAACCAGCAAAATTCTCACCGCTTGTGAGAAACGACCAATGGCGGGGCTAAAATTGGTGGCGCACTAAGTGAAATTTCATTTTCTTAAATCAGCTTCGAATATTTTTTGACATTTCTTATTTAAATTTTACGTTATAACTATCTTATTTGCTTATTTTTAATATTAAAAATATTTAATTTAATGTGAATTGACTTCAAATATCTCACTGTATATTTGCGTCGAAACTTCAGCACGCATTTACTTTTTGAGATTTGTATAAGGGCTGGGAGATTTATAATATGAGTGAAATACACATTTTTCTCTAAAGTAACTCGAAATATACATGCACAAATGAATTTTAATTCGAGCCTAAAAATTTATTTTGCTAGTTAAAAATAAAAATACTCTTTAAATTTAAATTTTAAAAAGAGAAATATTTTTTTTTTAATATCAAACGATTTGGAAGAAAATAACCTTCCTTGTTGATAAAAAATTTTTTGTTTAGTAGAAAACTCCGCATTTTTGTACAAAATTCGTTAAAAGTTAATGTATTTTCTTGAAAAGTCGTCTTTCTTGTCGGAATATTCATCTTCGTATTTATTTGGGATTATGTACTTATAATTTCGTTCTAATTTAGAATCTCGTAAGATTTTACAATATTTCACGGAACTTCATGTATTTTAAACATTTCTTTTTTTGTTTTTAAGGGATTTCCTATGATTTTATAGTGACTATGATGCTGCGTTGCCTAGGAGGCATGAGGCTTTGAAAAGATACCTTCACGGTGTGCCCACTCCCATAGAAAAGTGGTGAACGGATTATAGTAATTGCTACGTCCCCTAGGTGGCGCTCACGTGAATTCAAAATTCGAAATTAACTTGAGCAGACGATAAAAGTTATATCGTCTACTCACGTCTGCTCAAGTTCACTGTAGCTGCAAGAATTATATTTTTTTTTGCCTGATGAACTTGAATTCACAATGGATTTTCACCGATAACACAAACTACAAATGGAACCAAATCAAATCGATCATCGATCAAATGCAATACAATTTTAAAGTCTGTTGGAATCGTTCTGCTAGAAGGAACAATCAAACGTTAAAGTCTGTTGGAATCTTTCTATGATAGATCGATTGCAACAGACTTAAACATTTGATTGCATTTGATCGATGATAGATTTTATTTTGTTCAATTTTTGGTTTATTTTATTGGTTATTATTATTCATGTATTTATTGCAGAAAGAGAAGTCAACATAACCTAAAAATTAAGGTGATAAGGATAGAAGGGGGGGTCGTTGCTGCAGACGTCCGCTAGGTGGCGCGGATCTCACATTTTGCCACAATCTATAAGTACCCCCCCCCCCCCCCCAAATACATTAGAGTGGGCACACCGTGGATACCATGCAACTCAGTCCAGGGAGGGTGTACTGGAGGCGAGGTCGGTTGACAATGAAATCAAGAAATTCCTACGCAATCAGAATCAGTTTGAACCGGATGGAAAAGCAATAAGCGAGTTGGGTGTGTTTTTTTGTAAAGGCAATGCCATTCTGTAAGTTTTCTTTGTTTCTCCGCTTTTGTACACATTCGGCCATGAAAGATTCTTTCGCTTGGTACTTTTCTTTCCTTCCAATAAATTTCTTCCCCTTCCTAGTGCACATGCTTTCACCTCCCTGGAGTTCATACTGTCCTGTTCCTGCTGCGCATTTCTACCTATTCCTGATCCATTCCTTTCCCTCCCTGGTGCGCTACGTAACGATGCGCCTACTTAGTGCGTTGGGTAGTGTGAACGAGGCAGTGACTTGCATAATGTTATGGCATAAACAAAACTGTGGGTAGTTGACTTTGTACGGTAACTCAATTTGCCCCTTCTTGTCGGTCTGTTAGTTTTTGCCATTTTCTGTATATCAAGAAGCTACAAATAAGAAGAAGAAGAAGAAGAAGACATCTTGTCAGCTGACGCCACAACATGAAACGACGGTCACACACAAATTATATTATTCTCAATCATAAAACAATCCTATGTGATTAATAAAAGGTTCTTATTTATTCATTCGTTGGAACCAATGACTTATTTTGTTCTTTAAAACAATCTCTATATATTCGAAAATTTTTATATAAACCACTATTTGCAATTTCTTTAAAAAAAACCATTGTTTATTGAGAGGAGACAGAAATCCCAAAATTGTTTTTCATTCCACAATTTTTGAACTGTTTTTTGGAATTCTGTGAAATATTGAATTTTTCTGGCAATTTGCGCTCTATAGAATAGTTTTCTCGCGCTTCGCGCTCACAAATGTATTTACCTCACATTTGTACGCAGGCCTTTTGAAATTAAAGG
Source organism: Belonocnema kinseyi (assembly GCF_010883055.1). Classification (NCBI taxonomy): domain Eukaryota; kingdom Metazoa; phylum Arthropoda; class Insecta; order Hymenoptera; family Cynipidae; genus Belonocnema; species Belonocnema kinseyi. Next base: position 95,776,335 of record NC_046665.1, read on the forward strand.
TCAAAAATCGACAACTGTAATTTGGTGATTGTGAATTGTCTTTTGTTAAAGCTCCTTGGGCTCTAATAAGCATATTCTCATCACGTATCTCGAGCTTCCCATTCAATTTTGTCCAAAAGACGAACTCTTCTACATTATGTTGAATTCTATTATATTAAATGATTATCATATTTATGTATGCACCATAGTCTGAAAAATGTAGTTTATTTTAATAAATTTATATTATTGCAATTTATAATGTGCATTATTTTTGACAAAAAAGTATTTTTATTGTCTTGTTTTTATAATTATTAAAAATGAATAAAACAATAATAAAAATTAATTAATAACAATACTATTCTTACGATTGAAATAAAAGCTACGCGTCTCATCCAAAAATTATTTTTGACACATTTGAATGAGCTTTCACTTTTTTTAATAGCATTTTGTCATAGCTTGTATCTTTGGTCAAAAAAATCTTTCACAAAGCAGCGTTTTTTCTTTGTTGGACTTTTTCATACCGTTCGTAACCATAATTTCTTTGAGATTCCTTCTAATATGAATAGCCTCTGATAAAAATTTTTAATATTGAAGAAAGATTGTTTTCAAAGATTTTGAAAATGCTCTTAATTTTTTATTTTTTACCTAAAATAGCTGATTAACGAAATCGACCTTTCGTTTTGTTTCCTGAAGGGGTGTATCAAAGCACAATCTGGTCGGTTTTGTCTTTCAAATTTATTATGTTGACAAACACTCTCATAAAACCGGGGTTTTCGGATTTAGGGGTTTAGAAACGTGGAAATTAAAAAAAAAATCCAAAAATAAACAGTTTCCATATAAAAATAATACTTTCTTATTATGCTATGAATGTAATAAAACATTCAAGTCTGTGGAATATTAATCTTACAAGAATACAAATTACGCAGTAATTCTACTTGAAAGGTTGTTAAAAAATTGATTTGATCTCTCCGTAGGTAACTAGTTAAGAGCGTCAGACTGGCAGTCCGTAGGACCTTGGATTGGATCCCAGCGAAGCTTGAGAGCAATTTTTTCACAATTGAGAAATAAAAATAAATATTTAAAAAATATTGATTCTAGACCAGTACACAAAATACAACCAATATCAAATTATTTTATACATAATTACATACATTATTAAGAAATTTTAGATAACTGAAAAACAGGGATGTAAAAGGTAGGTTTTGTTAAAATTATTTTAAAGAATTTCAAGGTCCGAAAATAAATATCTGAAAGTGAAGAACGTGAACTATTTTAGCATACAAAAATAAGCCACTCTATGTCTTTGGTAATCTTCTTACAATTTCTATTTTAATTGGTTCAACTGGATGGGATATGATTTCCATTCTTTGCCTAATGTTTTCGATTGGTTGGAAGTGTTTCTTTTTCAAAACGTATTTAAGAAGTATTCTGGCTACAAGTGTCTTCATCTCCACCATGCCATATAGATGACCTGAAAACAAAGATAACAGAATTTTGTAGGAGTAAAATATTAGCCTGATTTAAAAAGTCATGTTGTCTGCCTAACTTAAATCAAATATAAACCTAAACAGTTTCTTGGTCCTCCACTAAAGGGCAAAAAACAGTATGCATCGCGCTTCGCGACTTCTTCATGAAGAAATCTATCAGGATCAAATTTGAGTGGATCAGGCCAGTATTTTTCATCCCGATGAACCCTTGCTGTAGCGAGGAAAGCCGTGCAACCTTTCGGCAATATGTATCCTCCTGAAAATAAAATTGTTGGCACAATAAACAATTATACAATATTTTAGGGAAAGACTCTAACAAATGAAACGATAACCAACCTACTTCAAGATCCTCTTCTACTCTTCGTAAAACAAATCCTACGGGGGGAAACAGTCTTATAGTTTCTTGAATCACTCTTTCTGTGTATTTCATTTCTTTTAAGTCATCACTTGCAAACAAAATATTTTCTGAAATTATCTCACCGTAAATATGCTTCAACTCCTGATATACTTTTTCCTGAAAACAATCAGCCATCAGTTATTATTCATGCTTCTTAAATTGTCGATTGTTCTAATTTTTGAAATTCAAACTGTTCAATTTAAATAGTTCAATTTTGGAAGTTTGAATGTTTAATTTAAAATAAATTAGTTGAACAATTTCAAATACACTAGACTTTCGATTTAATCACGGGTTTGATTCTGACCTTAGCTTAAATATTAAGTCTCCGAACGTTAATAGTCATGACCGTGCCGTCATTTTTCTCAGCGTGATGCATTTGCAGCCAGGTCGTTAAGGTACTGTGCTTAATCACTATGATACTGCTTTGTCTAGGTTGACTGACCGCACACGACCGCCCTAGTGTATTTGTTTTTCCTTGTTAAATTAAGGCCATAATCTACTATTAAACCCTAAAAAAAGCTATTTTTGTGAATTTTTTCTAAGATTTTAATTACGATATCGATGCAGGGTTTATTAGGCTTTATAACTACACTCTTGAAATACATTAAAAATTTTATTTTATTTATTGAATGCACTTTTCATGCATAAAAACGTCAGTCAAAGTCAACTAATCAAAAAGTAGGTAGCTGTTGTTAAAATCTCGAAAATGAGCGGCCTCAAACAAAAAAATTAAACAGGTTTAGATTCAATATGACTTAAGCACGAAGCAGTATAAAAGACCCCACTCCCGCGAAAACTTGGTCGCGTGAATTTGGATTAAATAAGTTTGCCTCGTTCGTAGCTCCTCTCGCGGAAAAATGCAAAACCCAAAAAACCGAGAAACCGTGAGAAAAAATGGGAAAAAAAGAATTTGAAAACGAAAATCACGAATATAGCAATGAAATCGAGTATTGTGACAATCGAAATCGACAATATCGTTTAGAGATTTTATATTAAGGGAACACGAATTTCCAACAAATAAAATTTTTTGCCTAACAAGGTTTAATAATAAATAAATAAAAATGAACAAGGTTTATCTGCTTTTATAAAAAATGAGGTTTTTTGGAGAAAATTTGTGTTTCTGACGCGAAAATCTAACATTTAGATCAAATTTATGTTCTAGGTCGAAGGTTGAATTTCTTGTTGACAAATGTACTTTCTTAGCTAAAAGTTTGTTAATTTCTATAAAAATTCATTTCTTTGGTTGAAAGGCTGAACTATTTTGTCGATAATGCGTTTATTTATTGTTTAAATAATAACTTCCCTTTTTTGAAATCACGGGATCTATATTTGGTGGGAAGGCTTACGGATCTCATCGAACTATAGATCTGGAATTGATAAACAAGAAAGAACGCATCGCGAGGTGTAGCTGCTTTGGGGATTTGACGGACTCTGTTCGGTGGGATATAAACTAAAAAGCGATTCTTCTAGTGAGTGATAGAAAATTCCCCTGAAATATCGATGGCGCGAATTTCTATGCGCCCAAACCACGACGTGTTCGCTTTATCTAGGAATAAATGGCACCAGGGTTAGCAAATACGTCTGGAGGTACCCAAATTAGCATTTCAATAACCGAGATGGGAATCCCCATGATACAGATAATTTGGCAATACAGCAAAGACGCCTTGGTAGTTTTAGCCAGACGAATGCCAGAGGACCAAGAAGGGGTTGCCCTAATCCGAGAACTCTAATTATGTAGAAAAAGGATAAGTTGCTTATCTGGGTGTGTCGCTATACGTGAGGGGCGTACGAAAAAACACCAAAAACATAGGATCTTTGTGCTTAAGCTCTTTTCTAGGGATTGCACCGTTATTAAGTTAAGACTCTTTGGTTGTAACAGAAAAAGAATAAGGGTGCTTATCGCCTTGGATTATTTCCCAGACCACGCTGAGGAACCACCACCTCCCAGCGTAGTATAGACTCCAATTAGACACTGCCAGGAGAACAAGATTTCTTTGCTTTTGGGTTGTGATGCAAACTCTCACAACGCGGTGTGGCGTATCAGAAACATCAATTTCAGAGAAAGAGAAGTAGGGAGCTGAAGATTCTCCGACAAGTCTCTCTCTCGGACCACAAATTTATCTTATTTCAGCTAACTCTGGGAGAACCGGCGATTTCGAAAATCAGAAAACCTAGAAATATACTTTGGGACTTATATAAAGAGGAACACAAAGGGAAGCTTGAGGCATTCCCCACAAAACGATGGTAACATTAATGGATCGAAGCACACCACGGATTTTTTTCGGAGCGCGCTGACTATATCTTATGAAATCATTTGCCCTACTAGAACAAATAAGTCTAGAAAAGGATCAGAATGGTGGAATACTCACCTGGAGCATCTCCGTAAAAAGACAGACCGTAAAAAGATAGTACAAACAGGAAGACTAGAGATGCTTCTGCGAAAAAAGGAAATATGTTTCGGAAACAGCGAGGCTCCACAAGAAAATAGCTTAAACCCCTAAAGTTCGTATCAGGCTAACAAGGCCAGAAAAGGGCGTGTTTTCGGAATATGAAGAAACAACGCTGAACCAGCTGATAAAAGTTTACTACTGACAAAATTATTGAGGACAAGTATTGCTCTAAAACCCGTGCCATTCCCAAGAAAAAACGTCAATGTGGCCTTCATTGCCTAACCCAAGCAGGACCGTTACACTACTGCAAAATATTTTAGAGCGATGAACTATCGCCTTCAGCACGCTTTTCAGGCAGCTGGAACAAAAGTGGTATACTGTTGACAGGTCTTCGGATATAGAGGATGCCTGCATCAATACTCCTCCAGAAGTCATCTGTCGAGAGGCTTCGAGGTGCATCAAGCCAAAAGAGTTAGTAAGATGAACAGAAAGGTTAAATATTGGTTAAATATCTGAGAGTAATCCTAGAAAGCAAACTAAAGTAGCTTACGTACCTAGAAATCCGATGCAGGAGATTTGTCATGACTTGTTAGATGTGCAGAAGAGCTTTGGGATTGATGTAAGGTGTAGGGACTAGAATGATCGCATGGCTCTACTCCGCTGTCCTTAAACCAAAGCTCTTGCATGCGGCCGCGGTCTGTTAGCCACCGGTAAAATGATAAATGTTGCAGAATGGGCTACGACGAATAAAAACGCTAGAATTTAGAGATTTGACGGAAGGAATGAGGACTACACCCACAACGACGTTAGGGTTTATGCTCTGTGAAGAACCTCTTTAAGTTTAGACAAATACAAGAGCGCCACGTCCGATGGGCCGGATTGCAAAAGCAAATACATGGGCTCGAAAGACTAGGCACCCTAGGCTCCCGAGTGCTATGAGCATCTACCGCCGCTAGAGATAAGGCAAGATAAAGTAAGAAAATGCTTTAACTTCACAAAGTCTTTCAGCATCTGCATTCCAAGCAGGGAAATGTGGAAGAAAAAAAATAACCCGTTGTTCCAAGGTGAAATCTGATATACAGATTGCTCCAGGGGCGAGGAAGGGTCAGAAGCAGAAATCTACGACAGCCCAAGATCGAGAGAGGTTGGCGTCCAGCTTGGCAGACATGATACTGTCTTTCAAGGGAATGTCCTGGCCACACTTCGCTGTGCTAAAACACTATGAAAAGAAAGCGTTGCTGACAGAAAGTTAATGATCTGTTCCGACAGCCAAGCGCTACTAACTGCTATAAGGGAATCAGACATAACGTCATAATGGGTCTAGGAATCCAAAATGGCAACGAGAAAGCGGAACATTTGGCAGAATGCGGCGCGGTAAGTAAATAAATATGACCGGAACCGGTACTAGGACTAGTGTCTTGCTAAATCAGTCTTGCAATCAAAACTGGATCCATCCAAAGCACGAGGAATTCTGGGAGAAAACCCAGGGCTGCCGACAGGCGAAATCCATCCTTGGCGATACGTACAGAATGTATAGAGCCAGGGAAATCCTGAGTTTGCCAAAGAAAGGCTTAAGGACAGTGGTTAAGATGATCTCTGGATATAACCACTTAAACCATCATATGCACAAAATGGGGCATAACCACACAACAAAGTTCAGCAAATACGGCAGGGATAATGAAACATCCCTCCATGCATTAGTCTAGTGCCAAACATTAGCTTGTCTCAGAGAGCTAAGCCTTGGGGCCCATTCCTTGGAACTTAAGGAAATTACAACGCGAACGGTGATTGACAGACTAAGCTTCATCAAAAGGTCTGGGGTCAACTACTGATAGCGAATAATTCAGGATATAGCACAATAGGCTTTATAGCTTGAGCACCAAGAAAACTCCACCGAGGCTCCTCGCCCATCCTAAAACTAATTCATAATTTTATTGCATTTTTCTTTGAAAATTTACATTTTCAAATTTAAGATCTGTTATTTTAAATTGAAAATTCACTTTTTAAATGAAAATTTAACTAAGGTAATGCCACTAGTCAGCAACATATGACCAGCGAGTGAAACTCTAGATGAATTTCTTTATTTATTTACAAATTTAATTTAAGTCAAGATGTAAATGAAAGATTTGTAAGAAGTAGTATGCTTCAATATTGAATTTCATACGAATATGTCCGAGAAATAATTCTCAAAGGAGTTATAAAAGATATTAGAAGCTTATTGTGCCACCTAGATGCGCACCTCTTTCTGTTATATTATAAGCAGGGAGAACGCTTAGCAAGTTCAAGCGGGCCAGTGCACTCGCGTGTTTTGAAAAGAAGTATCGTGCAAAGATTCAGGCTAAAATTTAATATTTTCAGTTGAAAAATGCAACTATTTTGTAAAAAGCTTATGCATTTTTCAATTAAAAATGCCACTTATTGCAGAAAATTCAAAAGTTGGCCAAAGATGCTCTGTTTAGCGTAGAAATGTAAAATTTTAAATTAAATTGTCTTTTATAGAATAAAAACTCTTTCTTAATTGTAATTTCAATTCTTGTTGAAATTCCTCTTTTTAACTTAAAAATTCTTCTAGTTTGACAGAATTTTTCATGTGTTTGTTTAAAAATATAATTGTTCAATTCAAAATAAATTCTTTGGTATTAGAATTCCACTGTTTGGTTGAAAATTCATCTTTTTTTTTAATTTAACTGTCTTCAATTAAAGATTAAAGTCTACTTTATCTTAAAATATCAACTCTCACTATTTTTACGAAGAATTTCTCTTTTTTGGTTAAAGATTGTAATACTTACTTGCAAGTTAAACTGCGTTGTTGAAAATTTCTTTTCTCATTTGATGATTTGTCATGTTAATTAAAAATAGGTCTTTTATTTTAAAAATTTAACTATTTCGTAATTAATAAAAATAATTTTTTTTTGTTTAAAGCTTCAATTATTAATTACAAATTCATATGCTTTTTTGAAATTCTGCTGCTGGGATGAATCCAACTGTTTCTGATTAAAAATAAAAATTTGATAAACAATTTATGTATATCTTAAAAACTTATACTTTTGGTAACAAACGAATTACCTCGATTGAGAATTGAACTCATTAGATAAAAATTGTTGCCGATTGTTGACAATTTATTTTTTTTAGTAGAAGATAAATACTCTTGATTGAAAATCTTACGCTTTTTAAAATTAACTTCATTTTTTTTAAGTTTATATATAATTAATCCTTTTTATAGAAATCTTGCATTTTTTAAATAATAATATTGTTTTTAAATATTACCATTAATTTATTTTGAGAATGCATCTTTTTTGGTGAAAATTCAGGGATATTCTAAAGAGAAAATATAGTCATTTATGATGATGACACTTATTAAAATAAAAAATGATTTATTTCGCAAGAATTTCTGTTTAAAATTAATTGTCTTACCTTTACGTCAGGGTAGTATGCCAACATCAACATTACATACTGAAGACTGGCTGACACTGTAGCAAATTCCTATATTGTACAAAAATGATTAATAGCATTGAAGAAATATTTTTTGTTTTATTTTTAAAATTAAAAGGACCATTAAGTTGCAATCCGTATATCTACCGCTAGTACCTTAAAGTTCACCTCATCACAAATTTGTTGACCAGACAATTTCTGTTTATCTTGTAGGTCTAAGTGTATATCTAAGAACCCTTTTTTTTATTCTTAATTTCATTTCAAAAAATACACCATGAATCCCACAAATCTACGCCTCCATTCCATACTGTTCAACGTCGCATTTAGGCGGAGTACAGATGCACGTCATATACAAGAGCATAGGACCTAGAGCAATACAGCAACCACACGCAACACAAATCTGTCCACCGCCTAAATGTGAAGAAGAGCTGCATGACATAAAGGCGTCCATAATATTATTAGAAACTCAAACTACAGTACAAATTTTCGCACCCCCCCCCC
>NC_046665.1:95784532-95791349 GCF_010883055.1 Belonocnema kinseyi
CCCCCCCCCCTTCCCCTAAACGTAATGTAGCCTTTGTCTACACATGCATTTTAAGCCATTCTAAGCTAGCGTGTTTATGAATCGAGACCAAAAAAGCGAGATTAAGAAAAATCACACAACTCTGAGAAAGATAATATGGAACTTTACAATCTCAAAGTTAGTTAAGACCTAAACGTCGGGGGATGGGGGGCCCTAAGAAGTACCCCCCATGTAACGATGACCTCGAGGCCTCAGCGATGAAGACCCTAAATAGGTAGGAGTTCGCGGTTCGTAAGGTGGAAGTACCAGCGAGAATTCGACTGAGCCGCGGATATTGAGTGGCTCTCGACTTTTAAAACAGTCCCCTAACCCCAGACGTTAAATACCCTGGCAAAGGCTGAATGTGACTGAGCTATACGGAGACGCACAACGGTATCCTGCGATACTGGGAAACCACGCAGTGTAGATTTCCTTATCCCCAAAGTGCGGATCTATGGGGACTGACACTTTAGTTCTCTATCTTCAGATGAGAGCCAAAGGAATACCGATTATAAATAACAAAAGACTAATACATGGAGAATAGTCTTCAATGAACCAAATCTTTATAACTACGAATCAACAAGGGGCCAATACATTTCTTGGCACCTCGGGTGGTACCATGAGAATAGATCTTCAATCAGTCACGTAAGCTGAGCTAAAGCCACTGAGGATGATGGGACCAAAAAAGTCCCTAACAAATAAAATAAAGCAGTGCTGTCATGTAAGGGATTCATCGCCAGCAACTTCTGTTGCAAAGCGAAACAACCCCTCAACTAGAGACTCCTACAGGACCTGGTCTGATAGCAGCACTCATACTAAAGAGAGAGGGGGGAGGTACGAAATTTTGCCAACCGGGAGCATGCCAAAAACGGCAAGCGAAATTATTGAATGACTTTTGCAGATACACTAGCCGTCTTCCGAACCTGAATAACAGAAGGAGGGAATGACTGCCATGACGGTATGATCCAGGTGTTGATTCAAGAATATTTAAATTCTCTGGTGGAACAAATGTATAACATCGTTAAGGCGAGCATTGCAGGACGAAAGCGTTCGCATGTACTCTGTTGAAATTCTGAAGGCATACTCGCTCATGAGAGAATAGACGGGCATGATGAACAGAGAAGAAGCAAATTCTTTACAATGGAGGAACTTTTCTAGCATATAAACGGATCTTAAGAACTCTCTTGCGGAGTGCACAATGATACTGAACAAATCTGCTGCCGTATTTCAAGCAAAAATTAGAGGTCTCAAGACATGCCTAAAGGAGTAATCTAAACTCGCGTTTGTTAATCCCCATATTTGCATATGCTCGTGTAATCAAAGTGCTTTAATACCTCTTCAATCTGTACATTTTACATCCAGACTTGACTGAAATTGCCTGCAAAAGCTTCTGGCAGTGTACGGAAAAATTGGGTGAACTATATCTCTGTTTCTGGACATAAGTGTATCGCAATGTATTGGAAGATGGCTATAGGTATGATACACTCTAACCAGTTTATCAAAGAAATATGTTTAGCAAAGTCTAAAAAACTCCCTAAACACGGAAAAACAGATTGAAATAGCGGTTGAAATGATCAAGGGCCATTGTAGATTAAAGAAGCATCTGATTTACACAAAGGTCGACAATGATCCTCGATGTCAACTGTGCGTCCTTCAAAACAAGACAGAGAGGTCCTATGTGACTGTAATGCATTTTTAAACATCAGAGTGAAGCATATTGAAAATAATTTATGTGGACCAGATGATTTTTTTGACATCCCCTATATGGCAATAAATGCCTAAATGGTGGAAACCGACCTCATCAGAGAGAATTGAAATCAAGGGTTCAGTATTATAGGTTACATTAGAAAAGATCAGTGCTATGAGACTTCAATCACTCTGCCTATGTGTAATAACAATAATATTAATATATATTTGTAATATATAATATAAATAATAATGATAATAATATATATTTGTCTTCTACCAAAGGTGTTCCGGCATTGGTGTCGCGATAGGGCTTGAGTGTTCGTTTTATGACGTTGACGGCTATGTCGGTGGTGTCACTGCTACAGTCAGGATTTCCTATGCCAGATAGACTGATAAAGAAGAGGAGAGGGACTAAAAAGAAGACCAAAACCCATAAATTAAACATGGAGAATATATTAAAGTTTTTTAAACGCTTGTAGCTTCCCGGGGCCAGTTGGGGCACCCCTGGAGCCACAGCATGCGGGAGGTTGGCTATGGTGAGCTGCGAGATGGGCAGGCAGATTTCACTAATCAAACAGCTAGCCAGCAAGAACGTCTGCGACAAATGATAAGCATTAGAACATCAACTGTACCTCCTAAAGATGCTTTGCCTAGCATTAGCTATTTGCAGCCAACCACCTTGACAGAAATACCATGGGAAAGAATCAAGTGGGATGCTACGATGAAAGAGGAATTGGTGCGTCTCTATTACGAAAGTGCGATCTTTTGGAACAAAAATGGAAAAAAGGATACAATTTAAGAACGAAATTTGCTGCAAAGTATCCTAATATATAGAAAGTCTCACTAAAAGATCTCATCGTTGAGGGCATGTCTTCGTCGTGTGGTCAATCGGGTACTGTTCCGACGGCTTTTTTTCCACAAAAATGAAAGTTTTCAAAAACTAAATTCAGAGATGCTATAAAATATCATAACATACGTCCCCGGACTCTTCTTTCAGGGATAATCTAGAATAATTATGGTGCAATAAACTATTTTACCAGCCTAGCTGGTAATGTAGATAGATAAATTTTGAAATTTTCGGCGTAAAGGACGTACGAAACAGCATGAAACTTTGAAACTAATGTTAAATTTTTCGCCACTGGGAAAGTATTTATGAAATAAACTTTTTTGATTGCCGGCAAACAAGGTTAGTTCCGGGAGATTAGTTAGTATGTTTATTTGTAAGTCCAAAGTTTTCGGCCAAAAATATTGTGTAGTTTGGAAGTAACGCACAGGAGAATTGTAACATACATAACCTCCAAATATACACACGTTGTTAGAATATCAAAAAAAAATTTCAACAAAAACACAAATAAAGTGTGCGGGGACGTCCGTTAGCATGGTCGCTATCATTTCCCAAATTTTCAAGACAAAATATTGATTATTCTAGAAAAAAAGCCGTCGGAACCTAAAACTGGTAAAATCGATACTAATTGCTAAGCGCTATGCAAATTAATCAGATTTTGTTAAATCAAAACTTTCTTGAATTAAACCAAAAAAAAGTGTGTGGAGACGTCCGTTAGCATGGTCGCTATCATTTCCCAAATGTTTAAGACAAAATATTGATTATTAAAGAAAAAAGCCGTCGGAACCTAAAACTGGTAAAATCGATAATTTTCTAAGTATCACATACCCTTAAGGTGAAGGACATCAGGACTAATCTACACGTCCCATTAGCTCAAGGAATGGAGATCAAAGAGTAGGTTGATTTGGCGTGGAAAAACGACGGTGATGAACACTAGTTAGCGGAAGCCGCGTCATACGGCCAAGCAGGGACAATTGATGTTCTTCCTTGACCTATAATTGATTCAACACCACCAGATCCTCCAGTAGAGGATGGACTTATACAACCAGGGGCAGAAACAGAGGTTCAGCAACCAAAAAAGCCTCGAAAATAGACATAGCATATAAACAAAGATGTTATGCGCTTATACTTTTTGCCAGAGAAATGTGGACACAGTGTGAGGAGAGAACATCAAAGACTCTGTTTACTTAAATACACAGAGCTAGCCACAAAAATAAATGAGCAGAATCTGGTAGATCTAGAACGCTCAATATCTGCAGATAGATTGCTTTCGGCTGCTGAGATAGCTGCAATCAAAATCGAAATGGAACAGTAACTTCCTGTTGTTGAACTACCGTTGGAAAATCTGGGAAACGAAGACTTGATTTAAGCTGAAGGCATAGTTGCTAGGAATAATAAACATAATGCACCGTTAGAGGTGCAAATTCTTGTATATTGTGCTGCTGTGGCAATCGTTAGAACGTTGGGCCGCAGAACGAGGCCTGAAAATGCAGTTTTTGTCCGAGCAAGGGATCGAGATCGACTATAGAAAATCAGGTTGAATATGTATTTCAGCAAAGTAAGGTAAAATTGCGTGGATTAAATCAATATAAAAAAGGAAATAGAACCAGAAAGCTAATAAACCATGTTACTACAATCGTTCGTACTCGGCACTTCGAGACATTAAGACCAGCAATATTGGATGAGATTATAGACTTTTAAGGACAGAGACTTGATGTTCTTAATATCAGACTGCACTGGTACAAGAAAATTAGTGCACAAATGCAAAAAATTGAAATTTTCTGGCAGGTGAAAAAAGTTTCTTTCGTGAATTGAGTGTAAAGCAAAATAACCGGCAAGACACCAAAGTTCCTTAATTGAAAAATATGACCAATTCGGGTGTTTTCGGAAAAATAAACAGGTGCAGGTTGGACACTGCGTGGTTCAAACTGAAGAAAGCAATGGTAAGCAATAGCCCTGAAATTCAGCTGACAAACATCACAGCTGTAGATGTTTCAGCGGTCTTGAAAAGGGCAAGTAACTCGAAAGTTTTAGTCCCAGGCACTGTGCACAACTTCTGGTACAAGTACCTGGCGAATTTGTATCTTGCTATGGCAACTTGTTTTAAGAAGATGATTGAAGACCTAGATCTCATGCCAGGCTTTATGCTCCAGGGTATTACGTATATGTTACCTGAAAACACAAACGCTCAAAATTCATCCTAATTTCGAACAATAGTCTGTCTGCCAACAATTTATAAATGTCTTTGAGCTATCATTACCGATAAGGTATATTTCTATTGCGACGGGAATGACATCCTTACAGAAGAACACAAAAAATATTGTAAAAACTCGCGGGACTGTATAGATCTAGTGACTATAGACGCTGTTGTTTAGATAAACATGAAGTGGATATGGGGGCATCTAATATTTAGCTAAAATCCAGAGACAAAACGATTTGCCATTGCGATACAGGACAAGGTTGTCAGCGCCAGGAATTATCGCAAACACCTGTTACATCAAGACGTGGTTGATTGGTCTAGTTTATTTTTAGATACCAACGAATCCATAGAGCACACTATTAATGGCTGTCGCGGAATGTCTCAGAGAGAATATACGCACATACATAATAATGGTGCGGGCATTCTACATCAACAACTTTCCCTATACCTAGGACTCTTAAGGGGGGGGGGGTAAGGGATAACGGGTGAAAAAAACATCTTTTTTACGAATTTTTTTTAGCGATACGGTTAAAGTAAATATATTCAAATGTTTTGCATATTATAAAGCATCATTTGAACAATATACTGTAATTTTTTTGTGGAAAAATATCGAGAAATAAGCCGGTGACGGAGCATTTTCGAGGAGCCCTTCGGAAAAAGATGATTTGCGGTGGCCACTATATCTCAGCGTAGGATTATCTGAAATCAAAAAACCAAACTTTTTTTGTTAAAACATAAGTTTTTCCTCCCCCCAACGGTCTCCTTTTATTTATTTTTTCATTTACAAATTTTTGGTGGTCATTTGAAGTCAAAATTGCGATTTTTCACGAAAAATTCCGCCATTTTGTAGCTGTAAAACCCCTTAGTGTAAAAAAAAAGAAACCGGAACCGTTGGGGGCAGGTATTTTATATGTAAAAAGTGTATGCAAAATTTGAGAAAGATAGGTGCAGTAGTTTTTGAATGACGATGGACACGGACTTTGAAAATGTGGTCTCGAGAAAAACACGTTTAAAGTTTTAAACCCCGAAAAAGTGAAGAAAAAAATTATTTTTTTTACTTACACCGAATCATCGATTCCAGCGCCATAAAGTATATTGTCTGCAGCAGTTTCGTTGTCCAGAGCTTCTTTTCTTTCAAGTCTACGTTGAATTCTGGCTTCTTTAGTCTGCTGTTCAGTTTTCTTTTCGGTCCTGGCAATACGACAGCTGTCCTGCAACCTTGCATATTCGTGAGCGCTTGGTCCAACACTGATTCCCATGTCATTCATAAAAGTCAGCAGAGCACCAGTACCTTCATTGAATGTGCTTGCAGCTACATAGGCGGCCAATTCAACTATATTTTTGCTACCTGACAATTTTTTTGGTGCTATTTTCCAGATAAGTTGGTTCAGGCTTTCATTGTTGTTTTGCGTAAATCCTCCAAGGCACCTCTCAAGAAGTTCGTTCTTACTTAGGTCTTCATAGATAGGTTTAATAGCTGTCACAACATCTTCTGGAAGGGGATCATAATCGTGCTTGAAATTTTCAACTCCTATTGTGGCTAAAGCTTTTTGATATGGGCACCACGACTTCTCGCCCTTCATACATTTGTCGTGTTGAGGGTTTTTATCTGTCGACTGCTGGTGATAGTAGGTTGCCCAGATGGCTGTTTTCATTTTTTCGACTGAATCGCAATTGTGTCTAATCGCTGATCCATAATAGCGACTGGAATTGTCGATACGTTTCGCAGTTAGTTTACCTTTGCCGCCAAGCACTTTACTTCTTCTCTTTTTTCCAGCATTTTTCCCTGATTTAATTACTTTGTCCTCAACAGTATTTTTCACTAAATCACGTAGACGTGTGCCCATCCTTTTTTGTACGTGTCCCACGCATTCTTTTTTATTTACGGTAAAATTTTCGCCATAAGGTTTAGCTTTGACCAAATTACCGTAAGTCTTCCTGTCTCCATCTCCAACATAGTCACCAATCTTTGCACCATACTTTTCTTCTGAACGGCGAAACATTTCTACCACTGCACCTGCTTCCATATTTCCAGAAGGTCCTGTGTGATTTGCTGTACATTCGTC
>NC_046665.1:95791449-95801338 GCF_010883055.1 Belonocnema kinseyi
GCACCGTGCCGGCCGCGACTTGCGCCTATCACCATGCATGGCGCTGACCGGCAGTACATGCAGGTTGCGGCCGGCATGGCGCGTAGGTGGAGGCGCTCTAACTTTGAGAGTTTTGCTCCGATTGACTTGAAATTTTTGCACAACATTCTTGAAAAGTTTTACTACAGGAAAATGCAAAAAAAAATCGATTTTTTGAAAGTGCTAAACCTTACCCCCCCCCCCCTTAAAAGCATGGAGGCCTTTCTATGGGTACATTCCAATACCCATTTTAGAAAGAAAAGGTTACATCTTATATAGCGATGGTACTAACCAAACTGGTCATTACATCTGGGCTAATCGACCTGAGAGCGTGATGCGAGAAATTAAAGGTATGAGAGTTTACATCATCGACATTGCTTTTCCACTTAACTGCAATTTGCAGTCATCCTATACGAATAAGATGCACAAGTATAGCGAGTTAAGACATGAAGTGAAGACCATATGGAGGATTGTAAATCATGCATCTATTCATCTCTTTGTGATTTCGGCTACAGGTAATGTGCACGCAAGATACATCGAAAATCTAAAATATTTAGGAGTCTGTATGGTATTATCAGCAGCTCAGAAGGCAGTTTTATTAAATACCTGTCGCATTGTAAGAAACTTTCTTGAACATCATGAAGCCAGCGGCTAAAAACCTGAGGAGTGACTGATCCTAATCTCATCAGTCAATTGACTTAGCCCGTGACTATGATGTATAATCGGTTTCAACCGAGCAAAAGTTTTGGATAAAATAATATATTTGTCTAAATATACAACAATGCAATTAAGTTCTCAACCAAAGAGATGAATATTCAAAAATTAATGAAATGAGTTACGTTAATTATGTGAAAAAAAATTAACTCTTAACCAAAAACTCTGTATTAATTTATAAGTTTCAAAACAAATTCTGGATTTTTTCTTTAAACCTTCGACCCATTATAAAAATTAATCTAGCGGACGTGAATTTGGCGGGAAAGATTACGAGTAAGGTAAGAATCCGATAACTGTTATATTCCAACACCTTACAAAAATAAGTTCTATTTTAGATGGTAAGATAAATTGAATTTCTTATACCTATCTGCACATTCACCATAATCTGCGCTGATTTTTGGATCGAAAGTTTCCGATAAGCCCATAGAAGCTTCTGAAATGATGGTCAGTCGATTTTTAAATAAACAAAAATGCAACAAATGCGCATCAATAAAATATAGTTATGTTCTTTTTATCTCAACTTCTCTTACCTAAAGCAACGCTCAATGCATACGATCCCAAATAGGAACGAACTTCGAATTCACCTCCATCCAGTTCTTCTTCCATTCTTTTAACTATTGATTTTGAATGTTTATCGAAAATATGCACAAATATTCTTACAGTTTGAGGATTGAAAGCAGGTTAAATTAGTTTACGATGCACACGCCACATCGGAACTAGTGAAAATAAATCGAAAGTATTGAATTGCTATAAATTGATTAACTGGTAAAGTCTACGCTGCCGCTGCCGGCAAGGAAACGGTATGCTGGCTGATTTTCGAGAAAATCGAAATACGAAATGAAAGAGAATTATTTATAGTGTCATACAAATACCTGAAAATATAATTTGAAAGGTCAAAACTGATCAAATAATGCTTTTAAAAGGAACAATAATCTTTCAGTATGTTTACGTTCTGATTAGAGAAGGCTAGATTTATGTAAAATTTGGCCAAACCTTGTTTTCGACAAATGTTTACATTTTGAGACGCACTGAACTTGAAAATCAGCTTTTTACGAAGGAGTCTATCTATCTGTATGTATGTCTATCTCTGAGCGCGATAACTTTTTAACAAAATTAATTTATTGGATTGGTTTTTGATTAACTATTTTAGTGTAAGAAACTGAAGGTCAAATACATTAGCCAGCTATTTTTGATAAAAATTAAAAAAGCTGGAGCATTTAAAAAAATTGCTGAGACCATTTTCCTAAGATTTAAAAATTCTACATGAGATTATTCTTAAAACTCAAGAATTCGAACAACTTATCTTAACGACTCTTTACGATCAAAGAATACTATCAGCGTTCTAGCAGTTTGAAAATAAAGAAAAAAAAGGAAAATCAGAATTTTAAGTAGAGTTAACCCATGATTTGAAAAAGGCAAGAGAAGCAAAACTTTTATTTTTTTAAAATGTCGTAAACATCTCATATTTCTTTTAAATGAGCCAACGAGCCAAGGCTGCAGGAAGTCGTATATAGAACCTTTCCCCATACTTTTTGGACTTGTCAGAAGAGTCTTAAAATATAATAAACAAATTAATCAAGAATAAATTCTAAATTCTTCAACTTGATATTTACTTTCATTTGACCAGATTCGTAGACTCTAACATAAAATCTATTTCCCATCCACAGTCGAACTGGCGAATCATATTGTTCAGATAATTCTAATAATTTGTCGTACACAGCTAAAAAGAAAACAAATTTTGGAGCTTCTTTTTTATTATTAGTTGAAATTTTAAGCCTGCAAAATTCGCATGAAAACAGCCGACAATCGAGCTAATACATACAAAAAATATAAAAAAGGTCAAAACAATGCTGAAAATACTGATGATGAACCATCATATGGCCCAGAAATAAGCAGTTTAATATAAGTATTAATATTTCATATATTATTTCAACTAGCGCTATCTCACATGCAATGAAAACTTTAAACGCGTTCTACTCAAAACGACTTTTTTAACACGGTGGCATCGATTTCTCGAAATCAAATAAACTGATTTTAATTTTTTTTCAATTTTTATACTCATATTAGCTAAGGTTTTGCGTAGCCGCTTTTCAAAATTCTGAAAATTAATATTTTTTCAAGCCCTTAAAAAAAGGGGGTCAAAAAATGAACTAATTTTTCAAACCCGCGCCATTTTCTTAAAAAAAAATTAAAAAACCGCCAAATACACGATAGCGATTGTTGTACAGATAAATACAATTTTTGGTTTTTTGCTTTTAGATGATTTTTCACTGCTGTATCGTTGCCACAAGGAGGGATCATTTTTTTATTACCTCATTACATTCATGTTTATAATTAATGCAATTTTTAATATTTTTAAATGAAAATTTGTGTAAATATAGCTGAATATATGTTAATAAATAATTATTAGTCCGTTCCTCAAATAATTATTTCTACCTACAAAAAAATTCATGAAAACAACTTAATTTTTACGCTTTCACAGTGGAGTTCCCCTTAAAACTGGGTTTTGAAAAAAAGATTTGTGAAAACAATATTTTTTTTCATAGAACAATACTTTTCAGGCTTTTCAGATAATTGAATATATATACGAGGTGTGTTCAAAAAGTAAGGTGACTTTTCAATTTTCGTGGGCTACGTACATTCAAGTTTTAAATTTTTTGTTTTGTTTTGTTGATACACTCGTCACGATCATATGATCACAGTTTTGACTATATAGCTCGTGTTGCTTTTCTTACAGAGGCGTAAAAGGTTAGAAGGGTTTGGTATGCTCGGCGATTTTCTTCTTTCGAAAAAAATGGAGCAAAAAGTTTGCATTAAATTTTGTGTGAAAAATGGAACCCAGTGCTCTAAAACTCTTGAAATGTTGACGGTTGCATATGGTGAGTCTACTCTGAGTAAGAAAAATGTGTATAAGTGGTACAAGCTGTTCCAAGAAGGCCGAGAGGATGTCGAAGACGAACCTCGCCCTGGACGACCCAGCACGTCAACAACAGATGAAAACGTTCAAGCAGTGGAAGAAATGGTTTTGGACATGAGACGTGTGTCAGCGAAATTTGTTCCAAAACTGCTTAATTTTGATCAAAAGATCCATCGCACGACCATCGCTCAGGAGACACAAAACAGCACCACAGTCGTGCCTCAGCCTCCATATTCACCGAATTTGGCCCCCAGTGACTTTTTTCTTTTCCCAAAACTGAAGAGACCCATGAAAGGACATCGATTTTCAACGATGGAAGAGATAAAAACTACATCACTGAAAGAACTCAAGGCTATACCACAAAATGATTATCAGAAGTGCTTCGATGATTGGAAAAAGCGTTGGCACAAGTGTATTATATCTGAGGGGGATTACTTTGAAGGGGACAACATAAATATTGAGGAATAAATTAATATTTTTTGAGAAAACCATAAAGTAACCTTATTTTTTGAACACACCTCGTATATCACGTAGTTTTTTATTAATTTAACCTCAATGTAAGTTCTGTAAAAATAGAAAACTAATCGATAAAATGTACATCCAATTTTATTACTAACCCTAGGCTCTATTTATTTACGAGCAAAACGCTTATCAGCACAAAAGTGCGTTTTTTTTAATTTAAGTTTCCGAGAAAAATTAAGCCATGCTCTCCATTATTACTGGTCAGAGCGCTGAAGCTAGCCTGGGCCCAAAAACCCTGCCTGTCCCGTAGATTTAGTTTTTAGAATTCGATTATTGCATGCGCGCCTGGCATCTAAAAAAAAGTTATGATTTTTTATTTTGCAGAGACTGTCGCGGTTTCAGTCACGGGACTCGTGCAGGTAAAATAAGTTAACGGTAAGTTTAATACACAATTACACCATTAAGCTATTTCCTTTTCGGGGTAGGCGTGACTCATTTGGTGATCTGCCGAAAAGGATGAACCAGCACGATGAACAGAGCGTTTTATTTACAACGGAATAACTCGTCATCATTCCTAGAGGAGAATTGTTAACGTGGGTTTGGTATTCGCCACATTTTCCTTTATTTCAATATTCAAACTGCTTCAAGAGCTCTCTAGTCGGAATAGTTTGCAATCAGACTTGTCTCAAGTTGCCTGCAAATGCTTCTCGCAATATTAATAAAACCTGCTTCTACTTTATTTGCATTTTAGGGCGTAAGTACATTTACGGCAATGAAAAAGCAGATATGCTTGCAAATAACAGAGCTATAAAAGCCCTCAACAGACCCAAACCATATGGTGGAGCTTCGTAACCTTCGCTAAAAATGCCATCGAAAAGTGGCTCCTGTAGGAACAAACGACGTATTAAAGAAGCATGTTTAAGAAAGTATGAAAACTCCTAAACATGGTAAGAAACAGGTGAAAATATGAGTTGAAATGCTAACAGGCAATTGCCGCTTAAAGGAGCTCCTAAGTAATACTAAAATTGGCAACACTCCTCGATATCAAATGTTTGGCTTTCGTCAGGAGACAGCATGTCACATCCTGTGCGACTGTGATGTGCTTTTAAGCTTGAAAGTGAGGCATTTTGAAAATCATTTCTGTGAACCAAATTATTTTGTAGACGTCGCCTACACGGCAATAAACGCCCATATTGTAGAAACCGGCCTCATCTAAGTGGATTGGATTTAAGGATACAGGACAAGAGGCTACATTAGATAACCTCAGTGCTATGAAACTTAGATAACCCTGCCAATGTGTCATTATAATAATATATATTTGTCTAAAATTCAACAATGTAATTAAATTATCAAGCAAAGAGAATAATGTTCAAATCGGAATGAAAATAAGTTACTCAAATCATGTGAAGTAGATCATTTTAAATTAAATATGAATCAGCAATAAGCATTTTTAACATAATAATCTAATTCTCAATCAAATATTCAAAATCGTAAACGAACAAGAATAAAAAGGGAAGAGAAAAGGAAAGGTTTTTCGAAACAAGGCGAAACACTTTTCTTTAAAAAGAGAGAAAAGAGGGGAATAGGTGCTAAATGTTATCTCTGTTCATAACGAAGTTCGACTCACCTCCCAACCTACCCACCGTTTCCACTTTATTCTAGTGGACGTGAGTTTACCGAAAAAAATATCCTCAATATATGAATCGGATAAATGTTACATTACATGACCTTGAAAAATAAGGCCTATTCAAAAATATAAGATAAATTAATTTCCTTATACCTGACTACACATTCAGCATAATGTGCGTGCATTTTTAGGTCGGGAATTTCCGATAGGTCCATAGAAGCTTCTGAAATCATAGTTAATGATCAAATAAACAAAAAATATGCCACAAATGCACATTAATAATATATAATTATGTACCATTAAAAATTATTTAAATTATTATTTTATTGTATACATTTTGAAAAATGAACAAACGTGTCAATAAGCGCCTATAGTAAACAGTTATATTCACTGCGATATGAAAGCGCAGTAGGTCAACCCGCTAAATTTCAAACTCTCCAGGAAAATAATTTCTTTTTCGTTTAAATTGCAAAATTTGTGTATAATGTTTAATGCAAAAAACGTAATTTTTTCAAGTTTTAATAATGAAAATTATATTCACACGTATTTTTATATACATGTTAGTATCAAAATACATCACTATACGAAGCTTTAAAAAATTTGGAAAAATAACATTTTTCTTTTTTAAAACAGAGTTTTTTAAGTTTTGAACTTGAAACTAAAAACGGTAGTCAGTTTACGTGTACGTATTTGAATTTATTTATATTAACAGAAATTACCTGCAGCAAGAAGCAAAGAATCACCGAGCCAGGGCCGCAGGAATTTGTATAAAGTACCTTTCCCCATGCTTTTTGGATTTGTTAAAATAGTCTTAAAATAATAATTTAAAAATTAATAAATTCTAAATTGTAAATTCTAAATTCTAAATTGTTCAAATTTATATTACTTTCAGTTGATCAGGTTCGTAAACTGCAGCACACAGTTGATGGCCCAACCACATACTACATGGGGAAGCATATCGTTCTCAAATTACACCTGAAAAATTCTAGTGTTCTGTATTTTGGTCTTAAAATAAAACTAAAACTTGGGACTTAATTTTTGGGAGAGTTATAGATGGGAAAAGTTAAAAATAAATGTAGTTTCCAAAAAGAGAAATATTATTGGAAATATTTTTGTTAAAAATTTTCCAAGGAACCATTTTTCTGTCCTTTCTTTTTTCATATATCCTTCTATTTTCAAGAAAAACTGGAAGTTTCGATTTTTCAAAACTGAATTTCCGAAAATGGCCAGGGACAAGATTTCCTTTTTGTTCAAAAAATAATTTTTTAAACATTCCAGATACAAAAGCAGAGAAAAATTGATTGAAATTTGCACCTTTGACTTAAACCACTTCGGCCGGATCATGAGAGTAGTTTGAAAAGTAAGACGTATTATTAAATTCTTTAATATTTTTGTTGAGAAATAATTTTTAGAAAATGTATTAATTAGCGGTAGTTTAGTTAAATTGACTAAATTTACACATCGCATATTAATTCCAAAAAATTACCAGTGGGATCCTTTCCTAGAATAATAAGAAGATTTCCTATAATAGTGTATGCCTTTGGACCAGAAATTTTGTTCCCCTGTCTATACTATTTAATACTTTTTACGTAGTCAAATAGCAATAATAGGATAAGAATTAAAATACCGATGGAAAAATACAAGATCGCTGCCATTTTGACGATTCAGACCGCTCATTAATTGCGAGAATCAAAGCAAAACTGAGAATTTCCCACTTAAGCTGGTTTTATATGTACATGTAAACAACGCTATAATCTCATCCTGGACGTCAAAAAGCGGATCACAAGTTTTTCAAAAATCTAAATAAAATCACCTTAAAGTCATTTTAACTTCCATTACAATACACAAAATGATAATTTCCATTCATTTTTACATAAATAATTTTTCGTCCGCAAAACACAAGATTGCAGTTTCCAAGTTTGCGAGAATGCGAATGAATTCCTCTATAAACAAAGCTTCCTCTATGAGGACGCATATATCATCGTCTTATAAACAATTAAATTATTTAAATATGTTCCCGAGATAAAACTTTTTACAGAAAATCTGGATCGTTCAGGTTTCCCACCTTTTTATTTCATCCGTATGATGTTTTTTGTTTTACCGATGTAAAAATATGATTCATCAGTAATGATCAGGTACTGAGTCATGCCACGTAGTATAGTGATGCAATATCGAAATGAAAATATCGATATTTACCATATCGATATATCGAGCAACCAAATATCGATGTCAATGATATATCGGCTAAAAATGTCGATATAATCGATATTATCGATATTTTTCTAATTTTTACGAATATTTTGCTAATAATTGTTATTAAATAATTCCCAATAAGCAATTAAGTAACAGTATTTTTTAAAGCATTTATTTATATAAAAATTTATTCATATTTGTATAAAAATAAATTTATACGGTTTCTTTTACGTAGATAAGATAGGACATGGGGCGGCGGTGCTCTAGGGGGCAACCCCCCCCCCCCTTAGAAATCCACCAGGGAGGGACAAAGTATTGATTTGCCCACCTCTAAAATTGATAAGAAGCCTTTATAAAGTATAAAGTAGTATTTGGAAAATCATTGAAATCTTTCTGAAATCTGGGAAATATTTGATACATTTTTGCATTATTCGGCAATATTTGTAAAATTATTCAAATATTTTAGAAATCATTGCAACCGTGTTGAAATCTGAGAAATTGATTTTATCTTTTTTTAATTGAAAAATAATTTAAGCCTTTGTGAAGTCATTTAAATCTATCCGAAATATTTAAAAATAAGTTTATATTTTTGGGAAATCATTGAAATCTTTTTAATCTATCAAACTTTTGATGAAATCTGTGTTAAATATTTTTAATCTGCGTGAAATGTATAAATATATGGAAAATAATTGAAATCTATCTGAAATCTTTTAAATATATCCGAAATATTTTCTGGATCATTATGAAATCTTTTACATTTTTTTTTAATCTTCGTCGTCCTTTCAAATCTTTGCGTTTATGTCCACTCGCCTATCTCTTTCTGTAAGCTAATGTACATATCTCGTGGAACATAATAAAGATCTATTATTATTATTATTATTATTATTATTATTATTATTATTATCTTTGAAATTATTCTGAAATATTTGGTAATATTTGTGACATTACTGAAATCTTTGACACGTGTGTAAATAAATAATTATTTACAAACACCATAAATGCCATATAAATTTTAAAGCTTTATGCATTATTTTTTGTTGTTTATTATTTATGTACAAGTTGTACCATACTGTTATATTATATTATTATAAAAGGTATTCTGTAGAAAAAGGGCAACACCGCTTTCGTTTCTATTCAGTCCGAACCAGCATATGATTGATTTCGAACAACAGATTCAGACTCATCGTATGAAATCAATACATTATTGTTTAATTGTGAATACTCGAACTACAGTTCAATATTAAAAATCATTAATTAATAATGTTTACAGTTAATTAACTTAAAACGTTTTTTGTTGAAAAATTTGAATTTCAAACGCTATTAATATTATAAACTACATTTAAAAATTTTTGTAACTGCAAATGTACCGTTAAAAATGAATAACTAAAATGGAAAATTTCTAAAATAAAAGATTTTAAAAATGAAATAGTTAACACTGGAACTTAATATTTAAGAAAAGTTAAAATCAAACATATTTTTAATTTTATCATATATCATGACATATGAAATTTTTGATATTTCAAGTGATTTGATAAATTTTTCTTCTCAGAATTTTCAATCTTCCCAGTAAGAAATAAATTCACTGTCATTTTCCGGTCTCAAAAAGTTTCTTTTTATTTCCCGTTAGTCCGGTCCAGCGGTCAGCTGGTAATTAAATTTAAAACCAATTTTGAGGTTATAGAGCTTACATTTTCGACAAAAAACTTGCCAAAACATATTTTTAAATCATAAATTTTCATTCAAGTAATATAGTAAGCTTAATCTCTATCCACATGTTTATATTTATAAAATCTGCTATAAGCGCCAAACTACGATACATCTAATAAAATGAGCCAGATTCATATAAGCATTTTGCGCAATTATTTAAAAAAATTATATTACTGCAGACAAAAATGTGAAAGGCTCTAATAAATATTTTTACCTTCTTGGAAATAATCGAACTAGATCCAAGAGTCCAG
>NC_046665.1:95801438-95814618 GCF_010883055.1 Belonocnema kinseyi
GATGATCGATATATCGACAGTCTAATATCGATATTGAAATATCGAATATCGAAGTCAAAATATCGATATTTCCGATATTTCGATTTCGATGTTGCATCACTAATGTAGGACCCAGCTTCATTCCCCTCTTACTATTCGTAAGGTTCACTTCGAAAGTTAGGCTTGGTGCAAATTTGCACAAGTGTGGTTTCCTAGGTTGTAAAGTGGGTTCTTCGAAAGAAATTGAATTTTGTCTGATTATCGTTTTTTCGACTACAATTTCTCTATGGGTAAGTAATTTTACATAGTATTTTTTATTTTTAATATAAATTAACCGAAAATCATACCTACGTGTTGATTATGTAAATTTTCTAAATTCTTGATTTTTTTCATTGAAATTTTGTTAAAGTTTGAGACTCTCAATTTTGAATTAATTTAACAAATTATAAATAATGGTAGTACATAAAATTCGTAAAAACTAGTTTATATTTTTTTATTTCAGAATGGCTGAAACATCTACGTCTGGTTATAATTTGTGCAGCATTCGCGCGGTTGTGCGAACATTAGACCAGCGATTCCCAAACTTTTTTTGCATTTTCTGGGGAGCGGCAGGGACCCCACCCTTAATTTTTTTCACAATACTGGAACCCAAGTGAGACACTGGACGCTAGTCGTTCGTGCTCGGTTGTTTGCTTCGCTGACCTTTTCGTTGTTAGAGAATTATAGCCGGTTGAGAAAAATCAATAGTTGGTTGAATAATAATCAATAGAATTTGAATAAGTTCCGTTAGATTTGTTAGATTATTAAATAAACGTTAAAAAAAGGTAGAACAAAATCGGATAATAACTTCAAGCGTTATCGCACTTTTGTTGCATTCACAAGATTTGTAAATATTTCATTTATTATTTCTAGCTGCACGGCCCGGGGTGGCTTCCCCCTGCCGGCGGCAGGCTAATCTGCCGGTGGCACTAGTTTGGGAAACGCTGCACTAGACGATACTTCGGATGAAGATGAACATAAACGCGACTCTGAAGGAGATAAGGACGATAAAGATGAGAATAAGAAATAGCTCTGTATTGATATTTTATAATAACATTTTACAAGTATTAATGTTTAAACAATAAACAATATTATTGATTGATTATTACATTTTTTATGTGATTTCCCTTCTAGAATAAGTATTGACTGATTTTGCTATGCTTTAAAAATACCTTATTTTCGGACTTCTATTAAAAATATTTATATTTTACTTAACGTGTAGATGGTAATTTTTCTTGAAAATATGTACTTTTATCTTCAATTTAATAAACTGTGATCAATCATATGAACATTTAAATCCTTGTATTTAATTGCATTCTGTTGTTGAACTAAATATTACCAAAATTATGAACTAAATATTTTGTATAAAACTAACAATTTAGTATTTTTAAATCCATTTTTTTAACTAACGATGTTTGCGATTTATTTTTCATGGCTCACATTTTTTAAATCCATAGATTTGCACGGTTTTGACAAAAGTGAATTTTTGACTATCTGTATCTTGAAAAATATGAACTTTTTTGAAGTTTTGTTCATTAAGGTATCTAAAGTTCCATAAAATCTCGAAGGTACTTTTCATTTTTTTAATTCGATCCAGAACTATTGAAAAGGATTATCAACTGGAATGATTAAAAAACGGCCCGACCAAAAATTTTATTTTTTGTTGGAAAATAGTTATAGAATAAGTAGTTATCGAAATAGAATATTTATAGAAAAAATACTTATAAAAAATAGTTTCGGGTACAAAATCCAGTAAAATATTTTTTATTTTTCACCTATGGGTTAAGTCTCTTCGATCAAACTGTGAGAGTGGTTTGAAAAGTACGAACCATATTAAACTCTTGAATATTTTTGTTGGAAAATACTAGAAAAAAGTAGGAATATTGAATAACAACTATTTAGTTAAATAGAATAAATTTCAGTGTCGTAAATTAATCCAAAAAAATTACCAGCAGATAATTTGTTACGTAATAAGCGAGCAATAATAAGATAACTCTTAAAATATCGATAAACAAATACATCACAGCTATTTTTAAGAAGCTGGAAGACTGATTATTGCGAAAAATGTCAAGCTGGGGGTCACAAGTTTTTCCAAATTTTAAATAATTCATATTTTCGAACTCTAAATAAACTTTATTGCAATGCAAAACTGTTACCTTTCATTTCCAAGAATTTTACATAAATTCCTCTATAAAAAACGCTACCAACGTAGCCAATATGTATGCCTAAATATATTTGGTAATTTTTTAATCATTCATCTAACTAGGCTAATCTAGGTAGGCATAAATTCATTGACAAAAATTTCAATAAAAATAATATAAAGATATATTATTTATTTTTCTTACTATTTTATCAGAAATGAAATAATTAAATTTCATTTTTCATTCACCTATGTCAGGAGCAGATAATATATTATTAAAAAATTTTATTGTTGTAAATTTTGTTCTGTGAAACGTTCGCTACATATATTCGATGATTTTTATCGAAACATTTTGTTCGGGATTTATTCTAAAAAAACTTTATTTTCAACAGAATGAAGCAAGGAAAATTGCAGAGGACAATTGCTTAGAACATTTTATTGGACATTTTTACATTGAGAAACATTTGATTAAATGAATTAAAATTTTTCGAATATTTTACCATTACTAAAGCTTTTTCATAAACAAAAGAAAAAATCGATTTAAAACATATACAATTTTAAAATGGTCGATTAATCGAAATTTTAACTTGAAAGTAAAATTTTGTATAACAACTTCTTTAAAATTGTAGTACAAAGGACAAATATTGTTAATTCAACTTTTTTCATGTTTGAAATTTCTTGCAAATAAATTATTGCTAAAGTTTTAATGAGAGGACCAAAAAATCACTTTTAAACTACAAAAATAATTAACATCCTGTTATTTTTTTTATAATAAAATAAATACAATTTTACATTTTCTTCATTATTCAAACAGCTCAAATATGGCGCGCTGAATCGGACTTGATAATTCAGTCGCCACTAACTCTTCTGTGTGCACTATTAGGTCTCCGAGATTATTTTTTTAAGGTCAAAAAAGGCCCCTGATTACGAATATCTTGGGTAGTTTTTCGAAATATGGGTCAATTTTTTTTGTTAATTTTGTTTTTAATCTATGGCACAAAATAAAACTTTTGACTCTCTTGATATTTTTTTGTATGACCAGTAATTCTTTTATCATAGGAGGTTTATAAGGACATGAATTAAATAATAGCTAGTCGTACAAAAAAATATCACGAAATAAAATGCAGTAAAATTATTTGTTTTATTTTTAAACAATTTTTTTAAATTATTAAATTTTGGTTCTAAAGTTTCATTTGTTAAGAATTTTTTCAAAATTAATTTCCTATTATTTATCGAAACAATAATTTAATTTTTAGGAGGCTAACCACTGCCGAAAGGTATCACAGCTTTCTGATCTATAGAAAAGTTTCATCAAAACGAAAAATACTGGCCGGATCTAACGAAATTTGATCTTGAATTTAAAACTGGCTAGGTTTATATTTTCATGAAAACGAAAAGATTTCGATAGAAATTTTAAAAAGGTTACCAAAGACATATAATGGATACATTTTTAATGCTTACTAAATAAAAATCTACTTGTTGCGCAAGCAACAATTTTGCGCTAAAAAATATCATTTTTTGACAAAAAATAGAATAGTTAATCATTAGTTCAAAAAAATTAATTTTCAAACAGCAATAAAGGATTTTTAATGAAATAGTTCATTTTTCAACCTGAGTGATGAATTGCCAACTAAAAAGATGAATCTTCAACTGGGATAGTTGAATTTTCAACAAAACCAAAAATTAATTTTCACTAATGAAGATTAATTGTTGATCCAAACTTAAACAATAGTTAAATTTTTAAACAAAATTATTAATTTTCAACTAACGCTGTAAATATCTACCTGAAATAGTTGTTTTTTTTACCAGAAAGGTGAATTTTCATTAAAAATTATAAATCTTTGACTAGAATAGTTGAATTTTAAATCAAGAAGTTACTAGATGAATTTTTAACCAAGCTGATTGATTTTCACACGAAAAAAGATGAATTTCAAATAAGAAACTGAATTTTTCAACTTAAAATTAAATAATTAAATTTTCAGTCAAAAAATAAATGTTCAACCAAATATATGAATTTTTAACTAAAAAAATAGGAATACTCAACTGGAATAATAAAATAGTTACATTGTCAGTTCATAAAAATAATAACTTTAAACCAAAAAAGAAACAAATTTTCAACAAAATAGTTAAACTGTCGACAAAAAAAATCCTTTGCATCAGAAATAAAGAAATAAATAAAGAAATTGATTTTAAATTGAAATAATGAATCTTTGACCAAAAACATTAATTTTTAACACAAGAATTTAACTTTGAGCCAAATAATTTTATTTCCAACCCGAAAAATGCATTTTTATCCGAAAACAAGTATTTAAAAAAAGAAGATTAACTTGCAAAGAAAAAGATTATATTCTACCCAAATTTTTTTTTTAATTATGTCGATTTTTGATAAAATAAATGAATGTTTAATTGAAGAAGACTAATTTTCATTTAAATCGTGTAATTTTAAACAAGAAACTATCAATTTTTTACCAGAAATGGACATTTAAATTGTAAGTTGAAGGAATTCATTTTCTACTAAACTATTGAATTTTCACCTAAACTGATGAATCTTCAACTGGAATAGTTTAAATTTACACCAAAAAGATGAATTTTTAACAACGACAAAATAATTTTCTGCAAAAAAGGCGGATTTTTCATAAAGTACATAAATTTTCAAAGAACTGGTTTAATTTATAAATATAAAATTCAATTTTCAACCAAATAATTGAATTTTCATCCAAAAAGTGTACATTTTAAATTAAAAATAGAATTGATAAATTTACTGTAAATATCTCATTATTAACCAAACCAAAAAATCCTTATTTTAAGCCAAAAAGTTTAATTTTCTACTAGTATAGATTAATTTTTAAATTATAAAGTTGATTTTCAACAAAGTAGTTACATTTTCATCCAGGGATAAAATTTCAATTTAACTTTAAACCAAGTAGTTCAAATTTTAACTAAAGAAAAATAAATTCCCAAAGAACAATTTAACTAAATTTTCTATTAAAATTCAGCATTATTTCTTCTTTGAAATACTACTTCCACTCTAAAACATACTTAAAATACTTTCTTTATCCAAAATTCTTTTTTTTAACATATTTTTCTGAAATAAAACATATATTGGAAACATTTTTCTAATTTTATTTAGGAATCATATTCAATGTTGTTTTTCATTTAGTATTAATAGAGAGCCGGTTAGAAATTGACTGTTATATTTTATTAATTGCATTGTTTTATTTTAATTTCGCTCATTTAAAATCCACTTTACCACTTAGACCCTAAGTCTTTTATTCTCAAATAAACTTCTCTCCCTCGCGAACAGAGACTTTTAGTTTTAATTCATCTTGATATTTGTTCCTAACTAAAAAAGTCAGAAAAAAGATAAAAATTTCAGAAAAACCACAACTTTCTAGCATTACTCTAAGAAAATACAGTTAAGAACAATAAAAATTTGTTTAAAAAATGATATTACTTAAATTCCAGTCATTATTGTAATAGTCTAAATGAAAAGTAAATAAAAAGTGTACACTGAAAGCAAGACCCGCAATTTTCCAAAAATTATATAATAAATTGTTTAAACAGCTATGTCTGTTAGCCTGGATTACTAATTATTTTACATAGTCGATAAAAAATTTTTAATTTAAAAAAAACTGCAACTGCCTAGAAAAATAAAGAAAAAGAAAGTTGTGAACAATAATAATTTGTTTAAATAATTACTTTTGCTCAATTAAATTAATTATTAAGTTGCTCCACGCGAACAGTAGATAGATAGTTAAAAACTTTTTAAAAAATCGCAGTTTCCGAGCATTATTCGAATCGAAAAGTATTAACCACAATAATAAATTGTTTAAGTTATTAATGTTGTCAACTCTAATTTATTATGCACCTCACTCTAATTAAAAATTTAACAAGGAGTCGAAAATTATGGAAAAAAAACTTAAGGTTTCTAGCATTATTCTAATCCTTTATTCGTAGAGAAAATTGCTAAGAACAATAACAAATTTTATAGAAAATATTTGTAAACATGAAATTATAAGTATAAGCCAGTAGCATGCTCATCAAAAAATAATAATTTTCAACAGAAAAGTGCATTTTGCACTAAAATAATGAATCTTTATAAAAAAAACAATTGATTTTGTACAAAGTAGTTCCAATTGGAACCAAGTACTTGATTTTTAATTTTCAATCAAACAGTTGCATTCTGAAACCAAAAAGGATGAATTTTAAAACTAGAAGATTAATTTTCTGACAAGAAACAAGAATTTACAACCACGAAAGATCCATTTTTAACCATAAATGGAATAGTTATATTTTTGGTTTCAAAATTTATTCTCAACTTAAGAACCCAATTTTAAACAAAAGAGTTTACCGTTTAATCAAATCGTTCAGTTAAATAAAAAAATTACATAGAATTTCTACTAAAAATAGTTCGAAACAATTTATTTTAACCAAATATGAAACAAATTTTAAACCAAAAAAACAAACACCACCAAAGAAATTGAAATTTTAAACTGAAAACGACGAACATTTCAACAAGAAAGATTACTTTTTAATCAAACATTTGCATTAACCAAAAAGATTAAATTTGCAGTTAAAAATTTTATTATTAACCGAATGTTTTCCTTGATTTCTTTTCTGGAATGCCGAGCATCTTTTTTATGACAAAAAAGACAATCTTACGAGTCATTTAAAAAAAAAAAATTTTCTTCACAAAAATCGAAGTTTCTAGTTTTTTTTGAAATACAATAGATACGAAAAAATGTAAGGCAAAAAATTGATCTTGGGAAACATTTTTAACAAAATATCCCGCTCTTATTTTTATTCTGCCCCAGTGTTTTTTAAAAGCTTTATTTTACGAATTAGAAGGAGGCACAAATTTTTTTCGCCGTATTTTATCGAAGAAAAAAATTTAGCAGATAAGGTATGATTCAAATGTGATACTTCGTCGTGTGGTCAATCGGGTACAGTACCTTCGGCTTTTTTTCCACAAAAATGAACATTTTTAAAAACTGAATTCGGAAATGCTATAAAATATCATAACGGACATCGCCGGACTCTTTTTTGAGGGATGATGACAAAAAAATGTATTGCACTCATTAAACATTTTATGTATGTGCATTATTCTGAGGTTACATCGTTTTTCAGCCCTGCCTTTCCGACAATTTGGAAATTATTTATGAAATAAACTTCTTTAATTGCCTATATTGTGTAGTTTGGAAGTAACGCTAGGAGAATTGTAACACACATAACCTCGAAATAGACACACAAGTTTTCTACAAAATCGAATTTAAAAAAAAAAACCACAAAAAAAATACATGGACGTCCGTTAGCATTTTCGCTATAATTCTTCAGAATTTGAAGACAAAATATTTATCAATCCAGGAAAAAAGCCGAGGGAATCTAACACTGATAAAATCGATACTAATTCCTAAGCGCCATGCAAATTAATCAAAATTATTTTTTTATAATTAACAAAGCAAAAAGTGTGCAGGGACGTCCGTTAGCAAGTTCGCTATCATTTTCCAAATTTTTGAGACAAAATATTTATTATTATAGAAAAAAGTTGGGAAACCAAAAACTGAAAAAATCGATAATTTTCTAAGTATCACATGCCCTTAAACACTTCATTGCAACTTTAATCGTTTTTCCATCAACTGAATTTGCACATTTTTATTATTTTTTGTGACTTAAACTCAACACATACGGTCTACTCAGCAGCTCTTCTACCATTCAGTTCGGTTTTGATTCCTCTAGAATCAAACCGAAGAGCCTATGACAAAGCCACCGAACACGTCCTCAGGTTGCGGATAGAGGGTCCCTGTACCAAGGGTTTCTGCTTAATATGGTTACAAAAATGAATAGGCAGTCGCGGACAATTTTCCAGGGGTGGTCCCAAAGGAATTTACCCCCAAGCGAAAGTGTGAAAACCGTGCTGAAAGCTTAATTACACCTAGCTGAGGTGTCTAGAACAGTGACTCTGGGATACCAGGCGACCTCCCCTTTCCCTAGCCTTTCGTGGGAACAACAATGACAACATCAAACTTAGTTGTAGTAATGATTCAAAATAACAGAACGCGCAGGGCTCTCGGCAATAGGTCGGCCATTAATGCCGACCACTTTGGAGCTGGGGGAGTCAATGAAGGTGGATTCAATACGATGGATCGACAGAATCTCTGGACCTCTAGGTGGACAGAGCGACTAAATCGCGACTTCCTAGAGTGCTACGATGCAAGTGTGGCACCTGAATGGGGTTACAAACACCCGGAGCTATCGCATTTTGTCGCGTCAACGTCTGCGAAACCATGCCGAACCACTCCAAAAAGGGGCTATGTAAGTGCAAAGCGTACTCTACAACAGCCAGAATAAGCCGGCGACAGAGAAAGAGAGGCGACACTTAGACCAACCGCGGGCTGGCATCGATAGAGGAAGAGCGATGCTTTATGACTCGGAGAAACATCAACATCAAGGTTTCTCTCAAGGCTAAAGATCTGACTGAAATGGATGACGAGCTTCGTGGACATTTCTCCGAAAAATCCGACCTCTGGATTATCAATTGTTTTGTGCATAATGCAGCGAGAGCTTTGGCCGATGCGAACCGTAAAACAAACCCAACCGTTGATCATAAGACCAGAAGACAAATGCATTAACTTGCCATTAAGATAGTCTGGGCAAGACAGTATGCGTCTTGCATTCAGTGTGAGATTGAATGCATCACATCTGACAGGAATCATACCGCTAAGGTTCGAAAGTACGCGCGCGAACTCCGAACCCGTTATCACACTCGACTCTTCCAAGACCTTCCAGTTACTGTCGATCACCTGCCCCAAACAGAGAAGGTCTTAGTATTTTGGAGAGAAGTCTACGAAGTGCAGCGTAGACTGGATGAATACTCAAAGAACATAAATAGCTTCAAGGAGCTGTGTGATGCCCTCATAACACTTGATTTAAAATGACCACCCATCACTACGGAGCAGGTGAAAAAAGTATTAGGAGGGATGAAAAACTATTTGGCTCCGGGACCAGATCATATCAAGACCTTCTGATGGAAGAAGTTTCCTTAGCCCATCGGCATTTGGCCCGTATTCTCACCGCATATTTGAATTCGAAAGAGCCAATTCCAGAGTGGTTGATGGAAGGGCTCAATTTCATTTTTTATGCCTTTTATTGATTATCTTAAATTTTATACCCCGTTACCTCATTCTGTGTGATGGTGAATTGTTCCCAAAAAAATGCAGAGAAGCAAGGAATCGAGTATGTTTGACATGACCTTAAGACACTTTTTATCTAAACTTTTAACATAATTATTTTGTATAATTAACGTCAAATAATATATTTTCTAAGCCCTAATGTTTTCAAGACAAATTGTTGTCATTTTTGCCAAAGGTTCCTGATGTCAATTATATGGAGTGCATTTTAAGATCGCTCAATTTTCTAATAAACATTAAAATTAATAAATACTAACACATTATAATAAGGTATTAAACGAGATTTTCTCTGAGTTAATGATTGCCTGAATTTTCCTTAATTCAGGTTAAGAGAGTTAATATTTTTTTTAACTTGGAGAGAAACAGATTCAGCGATAGAAAAGTTAAATTCGTTAAAGAATAATATTGAAAAAATATAATTTTTTATTCGGGATATGATGGCACTGAACATATTTAAAAAAATATCAATTTATCAAAAATAATTAATTGAATCATAAAGTTCCAATCCTTCTATTTTGTGCCCCTTTAGTTCCACTATGGCGTGCTCATCGAAAATTAATTCAACCAGCTTTTAATCCACAAACCCTACGATCATTTTTATAAATTTTTGATAAATATGCAATATCAATGGTAATAAAAATAGGAAAAGAACTTGATGAAGGTGAATTCGTAGTAGAACCCTATTTCACGTCTATCTCCTTGAACATTGCTTTAGATAAGAGAAGTTCGAATAAAGGTTAAACGATTATAATATTGTATATTAATGTCCATTTGTTAGATTTTCTTTATTTTGAAGTTTTTTGTTATGATGTAGAAGGTACTATGGGCATTGCGGAAAATTCTGACTCAAAAGTATACGCACGATATACTGAAGGTGTAAATAAGCATAAATAAAATACCCAGTGGGCACAAAATTTGGCGATGTCTTTACGACATCGTTACATCTTTACGATATCTTTACGACATCTTTACGGCATCCTATGTCCATGTCGTTTTGATATTTTTGAGATATCGTAAAGACATCGTCAGATCATATGACTTATTTAAGATATCGTAAAGACACCTTAACGACATGGACATAGGATGTCGTAAAGTTGTCGTAAAGATGTCGTCGTAAAGACGTCGCCAAACTTTGTGCCTACTGGATAATTTATCTTGGCTTTTTATACAAGTGACTAAATAACTAAGTTCCAATTAAGACCATGTAATTATTGTAACACATATTCTATCTTATTTTCAACTTTTTCGCCAAACGATCAATGTTTACGCATGAAGTTACATTATTAATTGAAGTTAATCAGGTATGTTGAAAAACAAAGTTTCCTGAAAATTCTGTTGGAAGACATTCCAATTCTCTGTTCGGATTCTAGTCAAGCGTTACCATCCTACTCTTTCGAAATGCATCGGAAATTTTGAGGAAAGTTCAAAATTCAAAGTTTCGTTTTTTTTCAAATGTTTGAACGACTAAGGTAAACCGGCCATTACTGGAACAGTTACGAAAAGCTAACCCACATCAACACAATTTGAAAATGGTGAATTAGAATTTTTGTACAAAAACAGTTGTGATAGGGACTCATACATTATTTGATCTATTAGAACGGAAAATAATTTAATAATTATATAATAAATTAACATAAATGGATATTTTTTAAGCTAGTCAGATCGCCCATTAGTGGGACAAAAATTTTGGGGTATATCCTTAAGTGGAACACAAAATAAGCCAATACTAAGACAAGGAAAATCCAATGGGGTTTATCAAAATAAAATGGTACAAATAATTGACAATTATAGAATACATTAAAAAGCATGAATGGATTGTTATAAATCATAAGGAATTTATTTTTATCTTTTTCTAAATAAAATTCATATAAACATTTTAACATTTTAATTAACAAAATAACAAGGTATTATTCAATTAAATTCATTAATAATAGATATCATTTATTATCTCCACGCTTCATTGTTTATTGGATTATTTATTCTAAAAAAGTTTTTCAAAGTAATTGAAACCTCTAATTCTAACCTCAAATTTTGCCAGTTCCAACGGTAAGTAACTTAAAAGTAACTCATAAATTAAATTCAATCAATTTAAATTATTTTTTGGTTAAAAGTTTCATTATTTGGTTGACTATTGCATTGACTGAAAAATCTTTTTGGTTAATATTTCGACTATTTTGTTGAAAATTTGTCTTTTTGGTAGCGAAAATTGATCTTTTTAATTATAAATTTCATATTTTTTAGCAAAAATGCAACTGCCAGGTTGAAATATTTTTTCTTTTTTAATTAAAAATCTTATTTAGTTAGCAAATTATCTCTTTTGGTAGAAATTGTATCTGCTTTGGTTACAATTCGAATTATTCGGGTGAAAATTCGTTAATTTTTTTAATGAATTTTTTTTCAATTATTTTTATTCTTTTTAATTTATAATGAAACCATATTTTTGTTGAAATATCAACGATTATATTTTCTAATTAGAATTCATCTTTTTGGTAAATAATTAGTATTCTTTCATCTTAAAATTCAACAGTTTGTTAGAAAATGGAAGTATTAAATCAACCAAAAAAATGTTGATATTTTAATTAAAAATTGAAAGCCGTTCAATTAACTTTAAAAAACGAATTTTTAGCAAAACTGTTAATGAAATTCACATAATTAAAAAGATAAATTTTACCCTCACAACAAAATGATATCCTTGGCTTGTGGAACCGTTCCACGATTGCGCAATTTAGGAAAATATAGCACCCACGTCTCAGAGCGCCTAATCCCCGCAAGTTTGGGGTAACCAGTCACCCAAATCTGGAGCAGATGCCAAAGTATTGAATGTAATGCCAGAAGCAAAGACCGAACTGAAATAAAATCAGAATAACACAAGGATCGTAAGCTTCGCGGTATTGAGAAGTATAAAGTACCTCAAACAAGTGTTTAAATAATTTTAAATACGAAATAATAACGACAGAAAACGCGGCTTGTCTCAATCCGAGCGAATTGTCTCGCCCGCTTTATGAGATTCTCTCCAAGTTGGTGCTGATTGGCTGCTTGCTCGGCGCTGCTCTGTCGTTGTAAGCTCTCGTCCTCTTCTGCATTTGCATTTAAAAATATATTTATTGTTCATAATATTACAGGAGATCAATACAGAGTTTTCTTATTCATTCTATCATTTAAGTTTAGATACCTAGTTCCCGGCTGGAACTTTACCTCTTATTAATTATATATATTATCTTTTGTTCAAATTTTACTGTTGATGCATCGCAGGATAATTTTGTCCTCTTCTTATACGAGAGCTATCTTAAGTAGGCTGGCTTCTCGTCCAGTACCGTATCGTCGAGTGCTCTGTTGGGGGATCTAAGATGACTTCCGCCATCATAATGATTACTGGTGCAGACCAAAGATATTATAAACGTAGATGCGGTGCGGGCTTAGTTGCCCGCCATAAATGTAGACGGCGCGTCCGGCGAAAAAAGTCACTTCCCCTCTACCCACCGCTCCCCGTAGAAAGCACCCATCGATATAGTTGCTAAGAGCCACTTGGAGCTCTGTAAGCAACTCTCGGCACACCTTCGAGGCGCACTGATGGCAAACTTAGCTTGGACAAGAACCATTTGGATTGAAAGTAAATTGCCAATTAAAACATCTTTACATTTATAACTTTGCAAAACTTGGTTTTTTTAATAAATACCACAAACATAAGTCGATGAGTAAGTAATATTACTCATATTATATTATATTTAGATGCTAAGACGACAGTTCCAAGCCAGATTACGTTTCGCATTGGCAAACAAAATTAGACGAACAAAATTTCACTGGCACATTCATAAAAAATATCATATTCCATAAA
>NC_046665.1:95814718-95815787 GCF_010883055.1 Belonocnema kinseyi
TTTTCAAATTGTTTACTATTGAAAATTGTTTTTTTTTATTTCCAAACCAAATAGATTAAGAATGGAATATTTTATACTGAAATAATACTTCAAAAAGATTTTAAAATTGAATAAAGGCGTTCATTTAAGAAGCCATTAATTCGAACTTTACACTTGTGTCATTACTAACGCTATGGAATTAAATTAGTTCAAATTTTAACGTTAAAATATATAAATTATATCATTTTGAACAGATCTAGAATCACCTTGTAAAATCAATCACTGTTTAGTTTTTAATACTCAAACTGCAGTTCAATCTTCAAATTTACTTTCATTTTCTGATTTGTCCCGGTCGCGAGTCTATCTTTATATTTAAAACAACTTTAATTTTTTTGACATTGTAATTTTTCGGTTGTAACTTACGGGACAATAATTTTATTCTTTGAAAGATTTTCTACAAATCTTGTTGATAATTTCTACATTCTTATAAAAAATGAGAAGGTATTAGTTTTTTATGAAAAATAACTTTTTCGGATTTTATAAAATATCGACGTTTTAAGGCCCCGTGAGTCAGAAAAACAAGTTTTTACGTCGGGGTCTGTTTGTCACTCTGGCTTCTACGTCGTCGTTATTATGGTTGTGGTTGTCTGTATATCGGATAACTTTTGAAAGAATAGTCAGATTGGATTGTGGTTTGACACACAGATTTTTTTATTTTAAGAATTATATGTAAAAATTGTGCTATTTTTATTTTTATAACAAATATTTTTCTTCAATTAAATATTTGCAATAAAAGTATTTCGAAGAGATTTTTTAAAAATCTTTCGGGGAACAAAATTAGTATTTATAGGTCGGCAAAGGTTTATTTTCTTTACCAAATTTGGCTTTCGCCTACATTTTTCCAGTTGTTTTTACTATAGTACAATTTACGTTTGCATCTCGGGCGAAAAAATCCATTCTATTCTTTGATAAATATTCTTTGTAAATCAATATTTTTCACAGAAAATTACCCTGAGTGACAGAACGAAATCGGAAACAATAAGAGTTAATTTATTCAGGAACAAGCTTTTTCAACAAAAATGACCTTGAG